>NC_091435.1:15945197-16244931 GCF_964237555.1 Oryctolagus cuniculus | reverse complement strand
CCTTATGGGATGCTGACGCCGCGACGGAGGATCACCTAGTGCGCCACGGCGTTGGCCCCTATATGATCTCTTTAACACTTAAATCCTATCTATGTGTTCACTTTTACACTTAAAATGCTAACTTTAACAATTAAGATGGCATTTTTACCATCAATTTTTATGGGATTTGGAGTCCCATGACACGTTTTGAAAATGTGCCCTTAGAAGTAAGTCAGTAGGACTGTATGCAGGACTATACAGCTTTATCGTTACAAACTTCCTCCTCCCTATTTTATTCCCCCTCTTATTTTTTTCTGAGATCTATTTTCAACTGACTTTATGTATATATGATTAACTCTGTTAAGCCGCTGGGAGGGAAGGAAGGACTGGGTGAGTTCAAGATATAGTATGAAGAAGAGATAAGAAAAAAAAAAATTAAAAAAAAAAAAAACTGTTCCCGGACAGTCAAGATGAGGGGCTGTTCAAGTCATTGTTTTTCAGAGTGTCAGTTTCACTTCTACAGCTTCCATTCTAGGTGCTCTATTCTCAAAAATCAGGGAGAACATACGGTATTTGTCCCTTTGGGACTGGCTTATTTCATTAAGTGTGAAGTTTTCCAGATTGATCATTATGTTGCAAATGAATGGATATAATTTTTTTTTACTGCTGTGTAGTATTCCATAGTGTAGATATCCCATAATTTCTTTATCCACTGTTTGGTTGATGGGCATTTAGGTTGACTCCATTCTTAGCTGTTGTGAATTGAGCTGCAATAAACATTGAAGTTAAGATAGCTCTTCAGTTTACTGATTCATTTCCCTTGGGTAAATTCCCAGGAGTGGGATAGCTGGGTCATATGGTAGGCCTATCTTTAGATTTTTGAGGTATCTCTATACTGTCTTCCATAGTGGCTTTACCAGTTTACATTCCCATCAAGAGTGGATTAGGGTACCTTTTTCCCGCATCCTCTCCAGCGTTTGTTGTTTGTTGATGCCTGTATGAGAGCCATTCTAACTAGGGGGAGGTAAAATCTCATTGTAGTTTTGATTTGCATTTCCCTGACAGCTAGTGATCCTAAACATTTTTTCATGTGTCTTTTGGCCTTTTGATTTCCTTTTTTTTTTTTTTTTTTTAAAAGATTTATTTATTTATTTGAAAGAGTTACGCAGGAGTGAAGGAGAGGCAGAGAGAGGTCTTCCATCCATTGGTTCAATCCCCAATTGACTGCAGTGGTGGAATTGTGTCAGTCTGAAACTAGGAGCCAGGAGCTTCTTCCAGGTCTCCCACGTGAGTGCAGAGGCCCAAGGACTTAGGCCATCTTCTACTGCTTTCCCAGGCCATAGCAGAGAGCTGGATTGGAAGTGGAGCAGCCGTTACTTGAACTGGTGCCCATATGGGATATTGGCACTGCAGGCAGCAGCATTTCCAGAGTACAGCTTATGGATTACAATGGCTTTCCCCCACCATAGCTTCCCTCCCATCCACAACCCTCCCCTTTCCCACTCCCTCTCCCCTTCCATTCACATCAAGATTCATTTTCAATTCTCTGTAAACAGAAGATCAGTTTAGTATATATTAAGTAAAGATTTCAACAGTTTGCACACACATAGAAACACAAAGTGAAAAATACTGTTTGAGTACTCGTTATAGCATTAAATCACAATGTACAGCACATTAAGGACAGAGATCCTACATGAAGAGTAAGTGCACAATGACTCCTGTTGTTGACTTAATAAATTGACAGTCTTGTATATGGCATCAGTAATCATCCTAGGCTCTTGTCATGAGTTACCAAGGCTATGGAAGCCTTTTGAGTTCACCGACTCTGATCATATTTAGACAAGGTCATAGTCAAAGTGGAAGTTCTTTCCTCCCTTCAGAGAAAGGTACCTCCTTCTTTGATGACCTGTTCTTTCCACTGGGATCTCACTCGCGGAGATCTTTCATTTAGTTTTTTTTTTTTTTTTTTTTTTTTTTTTTTTTTTTTTTTTTTTCCTGCTGGAGTGTCTTGGCTTT
Source organism: Oryctolagus cuniculus (assembly GCF_964237555.1). Classification (NCBI taxonomy): domain Eukaryota; kingdom Metazoa; phylum Chordata; class Mammalia; order Lagomorpha; family Leporidae; genus Oryctolagus; species Oryctolagus cuniculus. The sequence goes on along the minus strand of NC_091435.1, from coordinate 16,242,936 downwards.
CCATGCCTGAAATCCTCTGATGGGCTTTTCAGCCAGATCCACATGCCTTAACGGCTGATTCTGAGGCCAGAGTGGCAGATTTCTTAACTGGGTTTGTTTTGTTGTTGTGAAGTTTCTTGATCTCTTTGTAGATTTTGGTTATTAATCCTTTATCATTTGCATAGTTTGCAAATTATTTCTCCCATTCTGTCAGTTTCCTCCTTACTTTCTTGACTGTTTCCTTTGCCATACAGAAGCTTCTCTCAATTTGAAGTAATTCCATTTGTTTCTTTTGGCTTTTACTGCCTGTGCCTCTGGGGTCTTTTCCAAGAAGTCTTTGCCTGTGCCTATGTTCTCTAATAATCTGATGGTGTCGGGTCATAGATTTGAATCTTTAATCCTTGTTGAGTGGATTTTTGTGTAAGGTGTAAGGTAGGGGTCTTGCTTCATACTTCTGCGTGTGGAAATCCAGTTTTCCCAGCACCATTTGTTGAATAGACTGTCCTTGTTCTAATAATTGGTTTTAGATTCTTGATCAAATATAAGTTGGTTGTAGATGTTTGGATTAATTTCTGGTGTTTCTATTCTGTTTCATTGGTCTATCCATCTATTTCGGTACTAGTTACCATGCTGTTTTTATTATAACTGCCCTGTAGTATGTCTTGAAATTGGTATTGTGCTGCCTTTGGCTCTGTTTTTGTTGTACAAGATTGCTTTAGCTATTCGAGGTCTCCTGTGTCTCCATATGAATTTCAGCATCATTTTTTCCAGGTCTGAGAAGAATGTCTTTGGTATTTTGATTGGTATCACATTGAATCTGTAAATTGCTCTTGGAAGAATGGACATTTTGAAAATACTGATTCTTATCAGTTGGATAGTTTGCAAATATTTTCTCTCATTCTGTTGGTTGCCCCTTCAGTTTGCTGAGTGTTTCTTTTGCAGTACAAAAGCTTTTCAATTGATGTATTCCCATTTGCCAATTTTGGCTTTGATTGCCTATGCTTCTGGGGTCTTTTCCAAGTAATCTTTCACAGGGACCATCTTTTACCCACTGTGCCACAGTGCTGGCCCCCAATTTTTAAGAAAAAGGTTTATTTTATTTATTTGAAAGGCAGAGTTGGAAATACAGTGGGGGCTGAGGGGATGGGAATCTTCCCACTGGATTGCTTCCCAAATGGCTGCAACAGTCGCAATTGGACTAGGCTGAAGCCATGAGCCAGGAACTCCATCTAGGTCTCCCATGTGGGTATAAGTGGGCTATCTTCTGCTGACTTCCCAGGCGCATTAGGAGGGACCTGAATTGGAAGTGGAGCAGCTGGGACATATGGAATGTCGGCGTCATAGGCAGTGGTTGAACTCACTGTGCCACAGTGCCAACCCCAAGTCTGACCATTTTTAAAAAGGAGAATAACTTTTTGAAGAATCAAAGCCAGATTTCTCATAAAACATCCCACATTTAATATTTGTCTTATTGTTTCCTCATGGCTTTATTTTACTCATTCTTTTTCCCTTTATTTCATGTATATTGGGAAATGTTTGGGTTGTTTGATTGAGATTAAACATTCACTAAATCCTGTGTATATTGCATCAGCTGGGTTAGGTACACAGTATCAGGGTGTCCCACTTAAGGCAGTAGTAATTGCCAGATTTCTTCATTTTTGAAGTTATGTTTTTGCCATTGTAATTGAATCATTAGGCACTTTGTGAATATCCTGTTCCCCCATATTCCTACTTCATTCGGTTTTACATTTGGGATTAGTGATTTTTGTGATTTTTGTCATTCCACTTACATTTGATAGTTGACATTCCTGTTTAAAAAGAATTCCTTTCTCTTTTTCTTTTCTGCCACCACCCTGTAGTGTTACTATAACTTCTCTCCTGCTGCAACCCTCCCAACTCTTGGTCCCTCTCCCATTCCATTCACATCAAGATTCATTTTCAATTATCTTTATATACAGAAGATCAATTTAGTATATATTAAGTAAATATTTCAACAGTTCGCACCCACACAGAACATAATTGTGTGTTAATTACAGAGTTCAACCAATAGTATTAAGTAGAACAAATAAAATACTAAAAGGTATAAATTATTAAGTTGTACATCAGTAGTCAGGACAAGGGCCGATCAAGTCACTGTTTCTCGTAGTGTCCATTTCACTTCAGCAGGTTTCCTTTTTGGTGCTTAGTTAGTTGGGCTCACAGATTAATTTTTCTAATTCACTTTGTTAGACTCAATGATAATGATTGGTCTTTCTGATGTTGACTTTTCCAAAATTGGCCAGGGAGAACACTTTAAACCAACTGCTCTCCTTTTGACAAGAGCTCATCAAAGCTTCTGTGCCATCTAGCATCTGTGCCAGGCTCACCTTGTACCTCTTTGTCTCAAGATTTAGAATCATTGATTTCTCCAAAACTTTTTGTTTTCTTTTAGCAGATTATGGATTGCTACTTCTGGGCCTTTACCCTGATAGAGCTAGGAAATACATGTGCCTGAATGTGAGTTTACTCATTATGTACCTGTCAAGCTTCAGTAAATGAAAGAGAAATGTCAGAAATCATCACAAGTTTATGTAGATATTTCTAGTCCAGATTTAGCAGTGTAAAGGTCATTATTATTATTATTTTTTTTTTTTTGACAGGCAGAGTTAGACAGAGACAGACAGAGAGAAAGACCTTCCTTTTTCTGTTGGTTCACCCCCAAGTGGCTGCTACGGCCGGCGAGTTGCAGCCAGCGCGCTGCACTGATCCAAAGCCAGGAACCAGGTGCTTTCTCCTGGTCTCCCATGCGGGTGCAGGGCCCAAGGACCTGGGCCATCCTCCACTGCACTCCCGGGCCACAGCAGAGAGCTGGACTGAAAGAGGAGCAACCAGGACAGAATCCGGCGCCCCAACCGGGACTAGAACCCAGGGTGCCGGAGCCGCAGCTGCGGCACTGGCTCGGTCATTACTTCTTTAGTATGTTTTTTCTTACTGTTTACAGAGAAAATCTTGGCTCCAATTATATTAGTATATTATGTGGCTTTCTGAGGTATATATAAATATATATGTAATAGTCACAAAATAACAATCATTACTGTTAACAATAAGTAGAGGGGCCCGCACTGAGGTACAGCGGGTTAACGCCCTGGCCTGAAGCGCTGGCATCCCATAAGGTGCCGGTTGGAGACCTGGCTGCTCTACTTCCGATCCAACTCTCTGCTATGGCCTGGGAAAGCAATAGAAGATGGGTCTCCCGCGTGGGAGACCCAGAAGAAGCACCTGGCTCCTGGCTTCGGATTGGTGCAGCTTCGGCCGTTGCGGCCAATTGGGGAGTGAACTATCGGATGTAAGACCTCTCTCTCTCTCTTGCTCTCTCTCTCTCTGCCTCTCCTCTCTGTGTAACTCTTTCAAATAAATAAATAAATCTTAAAAAAAGTGAATAAAATTTAAGGTTTATTTGCCTTTTTGTCCTTAAATATATCCCAGAGTATAGAAGTTTAATAAAGTTATTTGAAATAATTTTTTGTTATCAGTTTGATAGAGAATTTGTTTCTGTTTATATTACTGGGATTTACTATCTTTAAATTTTTAATTTTTGACTATTTAAAACATTTATGTGTTTTAAAAGTTACAATTTTTTTTAAAGATTTATGTATTTATTTGAGAGACAGAGTTACAGACAGAGGGAGAGACAGAAAGAAGTCTTCCATCCATTTGTTCACTCCCCAGATGGCTGCAATGCATGGAACTAGGCCAATCTGAAGCTAGGAGACAAGAGCTTCTTCTAGGTGTCCCACATGGGTGCAATGGTCCAAGCACTTGGACCATCTTCCACTGCTTACCTAGGCCATCAACAGGTAGCCAGATCGGAAGTGGAGCAGCCAGGACTCGAACCAGTACTTATATGAGATGCCAGCACAGCAGGTGGATGCTTAACCTACTGCTTCAAGTGCTGGTCTCATATGTTTTTTTAAGAAAACTCCAAAGTCTTGCTTCCATCCTCTCCTTATACTTTTAATGACTACTTCCTGGATGTAATTATTTTCATTCATTTCTGGATTTTTTTCCATGTGTTTCTTTCCTAGAAACAAGTTAGTATTTTATGTATATTATTCTTTCTGCTACATAGAAGTGTTTTATATTCATAGTTCTGTTTGACTCTTCATTGGGATTGACTGCTGGTAGATACTTTCTCTAAGTCAGAGAAGTAACTTTTTTATAGCTCTAAGCTATTTTCTCAGTGTTCAGTTGTGGCTGTAGTAGTTTATTCAGATCAGTTTCTTATTGTTAGATGTTTGGGATGCTGCAGTGAATAGTTTTATATGTTATTTTCCTGTCTTTAAGTAGTTGCATATTTAGGATAAAATCCTAGATGTGGGATCACTGGGTCAAGAGTGAATAGATACCATGTTAGATATTAATGATTTCCCTTCTATGGAATAATTGCTCCATTTGCTTCTCCACCATTAGTTTATGTGTCTGCCTACAGCCTCAGTGAAGAGTTTGTTGTCAGATTTTTTTCCTCAGTCTGGTACTGAAGATTGATATATGATAATTTCTTTTATAATCTCTCCTATTAGAAGAATTGAACATTTTTGCTTGTTTTTAAGAGCCATTTGTGAATTTCCCTGGACTGTCAAGAGGTTTTGTGTTGTCATAAATGACATTTTCTAGTAGTGTGTACTCCTTACCTAAAATAAATTGTCACTGTTGTCTGGCTCTTTTGGTATGTTCTTTATCTCTGTTAGGTGAATTGAATTCAAAATAATTTTTGAAAACTTCATATATTTGAATGAGCAATGTAAACTAGCTGTTCAAAATGTGGATTTAGATGTAGTTATTTTGTTAGCATAAAATGCAGAATGGCAACAGGATGCCAGTTTTATTTTTCTTGATAGATTTGTGATTAAAGATAAAGGACTTCCAATGAAAATTAAAGTATATGCTAGAAATAGGTAACAGAACACTGGTAGTGTGTATGTTTGGGAGATATCTTTACTGATCATATTATGAAGTGATTAAGTTTAATTAGTCTATTTAACTATTAAGTTGACTGCCATAATAATAAATTTCTATTTTTAAAATTTGAGTGATATAGAAACATCAACTGGATACCTAGTAATGTAGCCATATACAAGTTAAAGTGCACAGGAACTGGGGGCCAGCTTTGTGGCATAGAAGGTAAAGCTGCTGCCTGTGACACACTGGCACCCTAAATGGGTGCCGGTTCAAGTCCTGGCTGTTCCACTCTCATCCAGCTCTCTACTAATGTACCTGGGAAAGCAGCAGAAGATGGCCCAAGTGCTTGGGCCCCTGCATCCATTTGGGAGACCCATATAAAGCTCCTGGCTTCGGCCTAGCCCAGCCCTGGCTGTTGTGGCCATTTGGGGAGTGAACCAGTGTATAGAAGATCTGTCTCTCTCCTTCTGTCTTTGTAATTCTGTCTTTCAAATAAATAAATAAGTCTTTATTAAAAAGAAGTATACAGGAACTGATGGGAGCATTTAATTTATAGAAACCATTATAGTAGAGTTTCAGGGCTGTACCTGTTTGCCTTAGTTGTAGTGAGGATGCAGCAAGCCATCTGGTGTGGAACATACTTAAAAAATGATGTCCTTTCTTAGTGGAGGATAGAGGATTGAGAATATTTAAAAATCAAATGCATACTTATATAAAGCTGCAGAAATTATGAAATATTTGCAATTTTCATAGTATCTAAGTTAATTAGTAGTTCTAGTTTCTGAAGGAAGTTTGATCATTATTTTGCATAACTATATAATCAGCAGTTAAAATTTTATTTATTGCTGTTCAGAAAAGATTCATCCTAACTTTTAGAGGAATCCATGCCTACATATTTCTGTGACAGAAGGAAGTTACCTCTTATTATTACTTTTTTTTTTGGAAGTTTCATTTCCATCTTCATTTGGGTTAGTTTATGAGAGGCTATAAAATGAAAGGGTGCTGATTGCATTAAACTTGTTTTTTCCCAGGATGAGTTGTAGTAGGTGCTGTTCTTGCCTTCCTTGAACCTACAGATTCATTTTATCAGAACATTACAACTGAAAAACTTGGCATAAAAGGAAAAGAAAGTGTACTGACTGAGCATGCGTCTTGCTGCACACATGTGCTTACGCACTACTCATTCTGGACTTATACCTATTTCTTTTGAAACAAAACTATTGTATAAAAATCTAAACAAATCCAATTTTCTTTGCAATGTAAAATGTTTATCCTTTGCATATTTTCTCAAAATATTATATGACTTTAAATAATTTTAAACTACCAATAACTGGATTCATACATAATTTTTTAAGAATACTTTTGTCTGAAATCATAATAGGGCTTCTTTAAGTACATAAAGAGTTCTGTTTATACTTTTAGCTGTTTTAGAGTCAGAAGAAACTCTAAAAGATGGTAGTTATAGATTAGCACTATGAAATTACCCATCTCAGTGTAAACTTGCAACTTCAACTCTCCTGTAAGAGCAAGCAGAACAAGACTGCTGACTTGCCAAGAGAATTGTCAAAAATTGCGCAAGAGAAACCTTTGACCTTCTATCAGCGTTTATTTACTTTTATCTTATAACTTGATGATTTGGTTTCCTAGTTTATAAGAGATTGGAATCACTAAGATGATAAAATAGGAAGGATGAGGTAGTGTGATGATTCAAAAAGTTACACTATCAGCAACTGTAAGTGACATGGACAGAAAGGAAACTTGAACAGTTCTATGGTAGGCTTTCTTAGGGGGTAACATCTAAAAATTATAGTAAGAAATACAAATTCTATGGTAGGCTTTCTTAGGGGGTAACATTTAAAAATTATACTAAGAAATACAATAGTTAACAAACACTGAATTACTTCCTTCTCCAGGCCCAGTTTTTTCACACTTTAGTAATTCTTTCTCTGAACATGTTGAACTTTTAGTCTCATCTATAAAATGGGTTTAATATTAACAGAATCATTGTGTGGATTATATGCTGAGATTGTATATTTGAAAACGTTAAGTACAATGTCTAGTACAAAATAACTGCAAAAAAAGTTATTCATAGAATCTTGCGATGATTTGAGCCTCAGTAGTTAAGCTGTGTTCATTGAAGTTATGCTTTTATAATCAGATCCCATCAAAAATGTTATTCATACTGAGTTATCTGTAGTCTGCAAATTCGGAATGCTCTAAAAACTATGAAAGTTTGTCACAAACTCTTTTGGCCAAAAGACTGACCTGAACTAATTACATAGAATCTTTATTCTACTTTGTGCGTTATTTGATATTTTTATTTTACTTAGAAATGTAAAAATGTTTGATAGTAGGTTGTTGCCTCAGAATGGCTAATGGGATTATTTGTATACCCTTACTATCTTTCTAAAAATCTGAAAAATTCGGAATTCCAAGATGAATCTGTCTCCAAGGGTTTTGGATAATTAATTGTGGACTTTTGGCATTTAATATATATTTGGATTAACTTGAAAAATTCCATGTGGTCTTTCTTAGTGAGAAGACACTGTAAATATTGAATGTTTGATCACCTTAAAATATTGATTGAGCTAATAACCATAGTCATTATTTTATCTTCCCCTTGTTTCACAGCAAAATGAAAAGGAGAGCTTGTTGAAGGAAAGAGATCACATTTTGTCAACTCTGGGTGAGACAAAGCAGAACCTAACTGGACTCTGCCAGCAAGTCTGTAAAGAAGCAGCTCTAAGTCAAGAACAAATACAGATACTTGCCAAGTACTCAGCCTCAGATTGCCCACTTTCATTTTTAATTTCTGAAAAAGAAAAAAGTACTTCTGATGGTGAACATGCATTACCATCAATTTTTAGCTTATCTGATGGGCGTCCAGCTGTGTTGCCTCCCAGTGGGAGAGTGAATAGTGAGCCTGGTGTTGTACGGGGGCAGGAGTCTCAGCAGACTCCCACAGCCATCTCTGAGCAAGCCGGGCTTGTGGAACAGTGTCGTCAGAGTAGTGGGATCTCAGATTTCTGTCAGCAGATGACTGATAAATGTACAACTGATGAGTAAATTTGTATTCATTTCATTCAGATCATCTAATTTTCTGTGGAAGTTTTGGCATTGTCTTGAAAGCCTACTATGGCCATCTGTCACCAATGTTGTTTTTTCCCCTAGTAGTTTGCCATAAGAGAATTTCTCTTAAGTCAACCCTGATTTCTCCTTGATTTCCACAGCAATGGAGACACAGAAATGATTTGCCTCCAGGATACTGAAAAATCACATGTGAAAATGTAGCAGGCCTTTAAAACTCATATTTTAAGCAATAACTATAGTAATAACTCTTCCCAGTATTTAAAATATCAGTTTAACAGCTGCAAACTTCTGCAGATAGATTCTACCAAAGAAGTGGCTTGCAAAAGTTTAAAAGAAAATTTCACTGGAATCAATGTTAATAGAATTATTTTATTCAGAAATACTGTGTCAGCTTATTGGAAATATATGTGTACATCTGCAGTCTTGCCTGAATGCTAGAGCTTTGCTCTTCAGCTCTAAGACCAGAGGTTGTGTGGACTTCATTGTGACTCCTAAGCCACACAGAGAAGATTTAGTAAACAAGGTTGGCCTAAGGTGGGGGCTTCTGCTCCTCTTCTATTTCAGTTGTAGAATTTTTGGCTGCATAACAATATATAAGTGTCATTTCCCCTCTTTTTTTCTCCCTTTATATAGTCTCTACCATATTTTTACGCATGGTAAATTTTCCTTTTCCTGATAATAATGACTTATGATGGAGTTACCTGAGTAGATGTACTGGCAGAATTATCATGGGCTCCCTGGAATTTGGGAGACCTTCCCAACCTACAGGGCTGTTTACTTTCCCATCATAGATTAAGAATGCGAGAAAACCAGGCATCAAGGGGAAAGAAATTGCCTACATTTACTTGGAGTTCAGTTCATTTTTCATCCCACTTTTTAAATCCTGTGGTTTACTTATAAAAAGCATAATTTTAGTTAAAAGTGTATTTATAACAGCTCTGCCATTTTTTGAAAAAAGGTTGAAACTATCTTGTTGCCCTATGAGTTTGCACTTAGAAACCAGGTTTAATCCTTACTGTCTTTCCCGAATTTAAAATTAACCTAAGCACCTGTCTCATAATATTTTGCAGTACTTCTTAGCTATTCTGGAATTGTAGACATGTTCAAAACTCAAATGAAAACTATGGATCTGCTCAGCAGTTAAAAATAAATTGAATGTAGAAATGGAGCATCCCTAATCTGAGAAATCTCTGAAATGTTCCAAAATTTGAAACTTTTGAGTGCTGACATGGTAACACAAGTGGAACATCCACAGCTGACCTCAGTGTTATGGGTCATTGTCAAAATGCAAGTACACTAAAAACATTTTTTAAAATTGCCTTCAAGCTATGTGTATAAGATCTATATGAGATCATAAATGAATTTCGTGTTTAGACAAGGGTCTCATCCTCAAGATATCTTATATATATATAAGATATATATGCAAATATTCCAAAATCCAAAACACTTCTGGTCCTAACCATTTCAGATAAGGGATATTCAACCTATATTCACATTTGTAGAAACGTTTGCAGAACCCAGTTTTAAAGTGTACAAAATTAGTTCATCATGTTTGGAACAGAAAGTACTTTGTTTCTCCAAGACCAGATACCTGAAAGAGCTATTACTACAGACTGCATCCTCTGTCTGTGAAGAGCCTGAGTAGCTAAACTGGGAGATCACCACCCATCTTATATGAATGAGTCAGAAGCAAGTAGACCTTTGCTGTGAGAATATGTGGGGACCACTCTTAATGTTTCAGAATAATCTGTCAGTTGTTAGCTTTTCTCATCAGGGTGTGGGTATGGAAAGATACTGCTTATTTTTTTAGTAGTTTGTATGTTATCTCTGTTCTTGACTTAGTTGTAAGAGAGACTTAGTTGGGATTATTTTCTGGAGACTTTCATAAGTACACTCAATTTTTCAGGGAAAATAATTCTAAGATAATGTATCCCATACTACAAAACAATTGTAAATATCTGGATGTAGATCTAGGTATCCTCATTAACTGTTTCTTTTATCCTTGTAGTTTGAAATTTCAACTTCATGATATAAGACAATATAAAACTTCTGGTTTACAAAATGTAAAATCTATACAAGCCAATAGAATCCTTGATTTCCTACCTCATTGTATCTCAGCTCTCTGTCGTATCAGTTTGTGTATGTGCAAATGTCAAATAATTGGCTAAATTTTAATTGCTACTGTAAATATTTGCTTTGAAAGGTGGTTACTTAGTATTTTATGATAAAACCTAGTTGTCTCCAGAATTTATAATTTTTAAGGCACTTGGTTTAAATTTCTCTCTACTATAAAAAGTTTAGCATTAAGGGTTTATTTTAATGATATCTGATTATTGGCCACATGTAATATTTCTTAAAATTTAGCATTACTTTTAATAACCAGCATGTAATACAAATACCTACACTACCTCATACCTACATGATTTTCAAGTTGTAATATAGATGGACAGATAAAAAAGAATTTATCATTGTCTTTTGTCCACAAAGTGGGAAAGTTTTCTATATATTGCATAGCATTACACATTTTTGCCTATTTTAACTAACTTCTAGAGACTTTTTTTCTAAGAAAATTTCTTTCAAGGCAATATTTTTTCTTTGAGGCTGCCGAAGACAAATGACAGGATTATGTGTATACAGTGTATGCCTTTTCCTTCATGCAGAATCTTGAAACTATTGTTTTCAGTTTGTTTGTTGTATATTTACATGATCATTGTTCCTTATTTTATGAACTGACTTTCTCAGTGCTTGATAATTTTTAAAAAGCTGTTATGTCTGAGTCAGTAAAAAACATTATCTTAAAATTGCTTCTCTTATTTGCATTCTGTAGCTAGAGCAAAACTTTTTTAAATTGTTATATTCAAAACAAATGTGGATATAATCTTGGTTCTCCATCTGTAAGTTTTATAACAATTTATGATAGCTTAATGCTTAACCAGTTTTGATGCAGTAGATGATATAGGTTTGCATGTGGACACAGCCATGTTAACAACTTGGAAAAAAAAACAACAGATGGCAATGTTAAAATGAATTCTCAGGTGAACTTATTTTCAGTTCTGGAACATCTATTTTGAATTTGTAAATATTTTAAATGTTTTATTAAGGCATGTAATAAACTATTCTTGAAACCTGTTGGGTAGAATGAAAATTTAAAGCCATAATGGTAAAAGATGGCATTACTGATTGTAAAATAAATAAATAACATTATTGATTTTTTGTATCTTTCATAAAATAATTTTCTAACAATGCAATAAAACCACTAAAGTTGTATATTCATATCCTGTTAAGACCATGTTTCATTGAAAGTATACCTTCATACTATTTAATTTACATTTTCTTCCTAATTTGCTTAGTAGCAAAACTGTTAGATGTTGGTCGTAAATTGACAGTTAAATAAAATTCTCTTAAAATTGCTTCTAATTGAATATGGTTGTATATTCCATTTCCATATTTTCACCTCTTAATGAATTTATTAATCTTAATCATTTGCTCAGTAATCAGTGTGACTATGACTTTGCTGGGAGAAAATCTTTCATTAGTGGATTATCATGCCTGAAAAAAATATTTCTAGCACTTCAGTATTAATTTAGGTGGCTTAAAGTTTAGCATTGCTTCTGATTTACTTAATATCAGCCTTTAAGTGTATTATCTCCATCAGTCATTACTTTTTAAAGAATTATTTGCTGAGTCAACTGTAATGTGCTGCATTCACTTTCTAATCAGGCCCTTGTAACCAAGCTTTGAACAGCTGTTTAGTGCAATGATCATCCAGGACATGGTCTTCTGGTGTAGTAATGGTGATTCTGAGCTGAGGACAATTTTGCTGCCTTTTTGGAAATTCCCAGAGATGCCCCATAAATAGGGAGGGCAGAATATAGGATATGGCATCCAGTTGCCAGATACCAGGGATGCTGCCAAACATCCTACCAAACACAGGACAACCCTTAATAGAAAGAATTACCCACCTGAGATGTCAGAGCCAAAGTAGACCAGTAATGGAATCAAGATGAAATTAAAATGCTTAGTGATATAAGGCAGTGTCATAGCCATGAATTGAAAGGAGGAGTAAGAAAAATCAAAGATTTCTGTCTAAGTAGGAGAAGGATGATCTCTGGAAAGAAGAGGTCAACCTGTGCAAATCAGCTTGGAATGGTGTGGAATAGAGAGAGGTTATGTCACATGGGGTGGATGGGCCTAGCTTAGACTAAGTTCTGTGAGGGAAGACAGGCCCCAGACAGTGTTCTTGTCTTGTGTGTCTCAGCATCTTGCATATTGCCCTGCATATACAATTGTTGGATTACTTCAAAGCATTTTTGGAAAAATGGAATTAAAGAATGTTTATTTTGTTACAGACTTTTGAAATCAGTGTTTTTTTTTTTCATAATATGCATTTGCCATGAATGCTTTGAAGACCCCTTGTTTGCAAGAATTTTTTTTTTTTCATCAAAATGAACTTTTAATTCCATTTTCCATGAACTTTTTGAAGTACCTGAAGTCAGACTCAAAGCTTTAAGGACAGAAATATCAATTAGTAGTTGTTGAGGTTTCTGATGGAGGCGAATAATAATACCCTTTTGCTCGATAGTGTTTTAAACTATTTGAAAATAAAAAGGCAGTCGTTATAGACTGCTTTGCTGGTGGAGGCCAGGTGGAAACCATGACTTTCTTGCGGTAAAGGCGAGTGAATTTTTCTAGAGGTGCGTTCTGGAGGAGCAGAGCCTACGAAGGAACAGAAAAGATGTACACTCTACAGAGTTGGTAAATACCAAGACCAGGAAGGGTACCCATTCAAGTATGCAAAGTCACTTATAAAATTCAGTGGTCAGTCAAAGACCACCTCCCCATCACCCATGGGAATAAGGAGACAGGCTGGCCTGGAGAGTGTACAGGGGAAATCCTATTCCTGGAGACAGAAGTTAAGAGAAGGGTATTCCTCTTTGACATTACTGGGAATTTAAATTCATTCCCTGGAAGCGTTGGCCTTAGCCATTGCCTCCCTGCTGGGCCAGGGCTGTCACTAATCACCTTGGGGAAAAGAGAGCGGTTTCCAAAGACAGACTGTGCTTACTTGTATGAGGCTGCTTCCCAGGATCAACCTCTGGGGCTATAATCTCTGGGGCTATCAGTAGATGGTAAATATTTGGTCTGTGAGCAGGCTCTAAAAATGGATCTAACAATGTACTAGTTAGTAAATTTAAAGGCCACTCTGTACCAATAACCTAAAATTAATTCCTTATTCTATTTCCCATGCTGAATTCCCTCCTACCTCTTTGTCCACTACAAAAGGACAGAGGTTCTGTCTTCAGATTTAATTCTGACATGGGAAAATTCCCTTAAGAAAATGCCTGAAGGTAGATCCAGTGATAACCCAAATTTTAATAGAAGTCCTCTCATATTCAACTTCTATGGCAAAAAGCAGGACAAAAATTTAATAATAACAGACATTAATCAACTTGCCCACACATTATGAAAAATAGATACAAACTTTGTCTGCCAGATTTCTGTCTGGATCAGCTTTGACCAGAGGATTTCTTTTTGCCTTGATAGGGTTGAAATTCTTTGAGGCTGACTGTTCCCGTGGAGCTCCAAAGGATCTAGGTTCAAGATTAAATTACTGATTCTGAAGAGGTAGTCACAAAAATTATTACAGCCTTGACCCCATAACACTTATTTCAAAATAAGCCAATTCCCAGGCATTACCCCAGACAATACTAGAGTTTCTGAACTTGATACCTAATGCTGTCAAAGACATGGTAGAAACTCAGTGATTTCTGAAGAAAAAGAAAGTCTTGGTTTCATTTTGCCAAAGATGCCAGTGTGCCAACAGCTTGTGTTCTTAATCTCTTTGGGAGGACTCTTAGAAAAGTATTAATTTTGGTCTTATGCATTGTTACTAGGGGACTTCACCTTTGCCTGATGAGCTAGCTCACTTTTCTCCTTCCAATGCATTTCTGGCACTCAGGACTGATTGAGTGAGGGCTCCCTCTAGGGGCTTTGAGTCCACATTCCTGTGCATAGTCACTTCTCAGGCCTGAGCCCCCAGTGAATGTTTAGTCCTAAGGAAGTTTGCTTCTAGGGATGGTTTCTCATTTTTGTGGATTTGAAACCGTTTTGCTTATTATTTCCTGAGATTAATAAGCTGTGTGGGTTCTTGCCACGCATTCAGAGAAAAATTCTGAATACTGGCTCAAATAGACCAGACCACGTGGTAAGTTTTAAGGATTTTATTCAGTGAGAGAAATGCGTAGGAGAGTGAGGGCTTTATCTAATGGACAAAAAGTCTGGAAGTTAAGTTAGGATCCATACCACACAGAGAGCAGGCCTAGAGCCAGCCTTGTGCAACAAGCATGCAGGCAGGGAAAATGGGGAGTGGGTGGCCCAAAGGCCACATGCCCTGAAGGCATGGGCAGTAAGGGCAACAAAGGACAATGAGGGGGAAAAAGGGCCGGGTCCACTGTGTTCCAGGCCCTTTATCCACTTCCAAAGGGGAGTGGTTACATAGCCTGATTGGCAGGTGGGCATACAGGTGGGGTCAGGAAGGGGGATGAGATCACAAACAGGCATGGTTGAGGGCATGGTCTTTCAGCTCACAAATTAATCAAATTTTATCCTGTCTGCCTGTCTACATCAGATTTAAGCAGCACAAGTTCAGCTGCAGAAGAGCCACGTGGTTCCAGGGCTGGTGTCCACTGTTCCCTCCTCAGGCTAAATTGCAGAATGGAATTTTGGGCAGCCCGTGTGGCCTGGGCTACACTGGCCTGGCAATACCAGGTAAGAGGTAGAACTATGCAAACACTCCTATAGCACACTGGAACCCAGATGCTGTGAAAATAGTTGAAAAGCAGCACATCCTATTCTGCGGTGTCCTCTCCAACATCAGCAGCTCAGTCTTAGAAGAAAGGGTCCAGTGGTAGAAGGCAGCTCAAACACTGCCGCAGCTTCCAGTGGAAAAGGACACTTCATCACAATTGTGCTTCTTGTGCACAATTGACTCATGCCATCTTGACCCCACTCTCTAAGGCCTCTGGCAGTATATGGGGGTGTGTTTGTGGTAGGGGGATTTTTATGAATTGGGTTTAAGATCACAGCTAATTGACTTCAGAAAGTGGGTGATGACTGATAAGCATTAAGGGCAAGCTGACCCAAGGATATTCAATCTACGTGTCTCGGATGACACTGTGTTCCTTGGCCACTGAGGACTTTAAGTGCTGTGTTTTAAGAGTGTGATGTTTCCTAGGATAACTACTGTAATGATTGGTGATTGACTTGCTTTCAAAAATAAGTGACACAAATGCTATGATAATCTTGTGTATGTCTTATTCTTAGCATGGAGTTACGTTAGACTCTTGGCATTGGGCCAATACAACTTCTAAATCTCTATAGGGATTGTACTGTCCCTGTGAGAGGCAGCCTACACTTCTGAGGTTCCAGTGCTCTTGTGCTTAAAGTTGCCTACTGAATCTTTTCAAAGGCCCACAGAGGGCATTTGGGGCTCTACAGAAAGTTGTATTTGGTGGCTGAGACTCTATAAGCCACAGTAGTCATCCAGGTGCACAGACTGGCCTAACACCTCTCACCTAGGCCAACTTCACTGCTTTGTAAACCAATCTGGCCTACCACAAGGCTCCACATGCAACCAAACTTAAAATGCTCACAGTGTTACCAGATTTAAGGGGTCCATCCACTTCGGGTATTGCCGGTTAGTCAGCCCCAAGCAAGAGTTGCTCAGAGGGAACCTTTATTTGCTTGTGATAAGTGAAGGAGACAGTGGGAGGGTCTAATTTCTTCAAGAAATTGCCTCCCTGAGAAGCAATTTGTGGTGTTTTTATATCCAGAGTTATGGGAGTGTCCAAGATGTAACACAAGAGGAGAGGGAAGGAGTTCCCTGCTCATCTATGTAAGAACTTAGAACTTCATACATTGTGTGTTTAGCAAATGGTGGCAATCTCCTACCCTAGGTGGAGAATTTAATACTGCAGTGTTTAACTTAGGCCAGGAATATCTGACACAAACTGCTGACATTCAGTTTTTTTTTTTTTTTAAGATTAATTTATTTGTTTGAAAGGCAGAGTTACAGAGAGACAGAGGCAGAGAAAGAGGGGCTTTCCATCTGCTGATTCACACCCCAGATGGCTGCAATGGCCAGAGCCAGGAGATTCTTCTGGGTCTCCCGTGTGGGTGCAGGGGCCCTAGGACCTGGACCATCCTTTACTGCTTTCCTAGGCCATACTGGAGAGCTGGATCAGGAGTGGAGCAGCTGGGACTCAAACTGGCACCCATATAGGATGCCAGCACTTCCAATGGGGGCTTTACCTGCTACGCCACAGCGCCTCCCTGACATTGAGTTTTAACTACTCTTTATTTGTGATGGTCTCTGTGGTGTTGCAAGATAAGCTCTCCTGGAATGTTGTCTGAAAAACAAGTTCAGAGTTCAGATTCTCTGCTTTGTTCCAGTGCCTAATCCTACATTCTTGTCTACAGCCAGATTCTCATCTATGCATACTTTTTTCATATTGTTTTGAAGCCGTCATTTGCTTGAATTTAAATTTTTTAAATCAAACTTGCCTTTTTTAAAACAAAGATTTATTAATTTGAAAGAGTTACACATAGAGAAGGAAAGGCAGAGAGAGAGAGAGAGAGAGAGGGAGGGAGGGAGGGAGGGAGGGAGGGAGAAAGGGAGAAAGGTCTTCTATCCGCTGGTTTACACCCAGATGACTGCAATGGCCAGAGCTGCACCCATCCAAAGCCAGGAGCCAGGAGCTTCTTCTAGGTCTCCCACATGGGTGCAGGGGCCCAAGGACTTGGCCTATCTTCTACTACTTTCCCAGGTCATAGCAGAGAGCTGAATCACATATGGAGCAGCTGGGACTTGAACTGGCACCCATATGGGATGTTGGCATTACAGATGGTGGCTTTACCCACTATGCCACAGCGCCAGCTCTTAACTTGCCTTTTAGTTTTATTTTTATGAGACTTTGAAGTTCCTTTGTATATGTTACTGCTCAAATTCTATTCATCTGATTTTTCAATATCTGTAAATAACATCCTCCAAGTAGTAGGTTTTCAAAGGAATGTTTCATATTCCTTTCGTAGGTTATGAATAATTAGAGAAATAAAGGAAACATAATAGGAAACAAAATAAAACCTCAGCTGCTAATAAAAGAGTATATTTGATTGGGAGCACGGTGCACACTCCCTAGTTAGACAAGTTGCTCTTATAGCTTTCTATAGCTAGAAGGAAGTAACTTCTCCCTCCTCTGGCTGTTAGTCAGCTTTTCATGTCTGTAACTAAACAGCCAAGGCAAGCTACTAATGAAGAAAGTTTTATTTTGGCTCATGGTTTTGGCGATTCATAGTCCAAGATCAGGCAAACCTGTTGGTTTGGCTTTCTCATAAGGCAGGAGGCTGGCGATTTTTGGGTAGCCAAGTAAGGTTCATATGGGCCAGCTAGGAAGAGAGAAGAGAGATTTTCTTTAAGCACAGCATCACCTATTCTGTCTCTGCTCTTGGCAGCTGATGGTGAGGAGGAGCAGAGTGTAACATGCTGTTATGAGACAGGTGTATCCCGAGAGGAAGAATGTGCTAGGCAGAAAACACCAGTTATTCTCAAATTTGTCAGCTAAATCTCTACCTCTCCAGAAATGGAGTAAACACAGAGGTTAAGAGAAGATCTCTGAGGACCAGAGCACGAGCGGTTAAGGGAAGAATATCGACAAGAATTATGTGTAGGCAGGGAGTCTGAGGCTTCAAAAAGTTTGCAGGAAGAAATAGCCATGAATCTGCCCCCTCCTGTCACCCTTGGTGGGAATCTGGGTTTGGGTTTGCCAAGTGTTAACCTTGTACTTAACTGCAAACCCTTCTTTTTCCTCTCCCTCATCTCATTGTTATCTACATTGTTCTTGATGTACAGAAGACAAAGATCATGGAAAAGGTTTTAGAAATTGAGTACAACACATTCCTTTTCCATCTGAACATGGCCCTCTTCAGTATGTGCTGTTTCCCTTCTATCCTCTTAGTTTACTTTTTATCAGTGTCCATAAAACCAGCAGTTTCCTAAACAGTTAATGTCCTTCTTTCAGGAGACTGGACTCAAATAATTTTCTAGATACTACCTTGATACACAGGTTTCTAATGTGATATTGATCTCTTCTGAGAAGATCCCGTTAACTCAGAGCACTACTAAATATTAAACTATCCATTATAATTTAGTTGTTTAAAGGCATACCTCTTTGGTCCATTTAAGAAACTTAATAGTATTTTTGCATTGGGCTGTAGAGAATCTCTTTATGAAATAAACATATTTATGTTTTGCTTGATTGGATTTAAATGATAGCCTTAGGCACTCAGCAAAAGACTTATTAATAGTACCTTAATTTTTTTAAAGATTATTTATTTGAAAGAATTACAGAGAGGCAGAGGCAGAGAGAGAGGTCTTCCATCTACTGGTTCACTCCCCAGATGGCTGCAATGGCCAGGGCTGGGCCAGTCTGAAGCCAGGATCCAAGAGCTTCTTCCAGGTCGCTCACATGGGTGTAGGGTCCCAAGGACTTGAGTCATCTTCAACTGCTTTCCCAGGCTATAGCCGAGAGTTGGATTGGAAGTGGAGCAGCTGGGTGTTGAGCCAGTGCCCATATGGGATGGCGGCTTTACTGGATATGCCACAGCGCTGGCCCCAAGTTTTTTTTTAACTGATGAAAAAATTTGTTGAGCAACATGATTTGGCCTCATCCTGAATTTTTTAAAATTAATTTATTTGAGTTACATCTCCTATCTGCTGCTTTGTTCCCCAAATACCTGCAACAACTCCTGGCAGAGGTAGAAACATGACCCAGGACTCAATGCAGGTCTCCCATGTGGTTGGGAGGGACTCGATATCTTGAACCATCACTACTGACTTCCAGTGTCTGCATTAGCAGGAAGCTGGAGTCAGGAGCAGAATATGGGTACTGAACTCAGGCTCTCTGATAGTGGACATTGGCATCCTAACTGGTGTCTTAAGCACTAAGATATGCCTACCCCAGTCCTACCTCTTAATCTGATTTTCAAAAGATCTCATCTACTGTACTCTGCATCTGACATTTGACAGATCTGTTTTGGGGATCTAGAAAATACAGTCTTTCAAGAGATCATCCATACCACTCCTCCGAGTTTCAGAATCTGCTCTGTCAGCTCTGTTTTGGCTACACAAATTAATGAGTAACATTTGGGAGAGAAGCTTGCTGTGGTATCAGTGGAGGAGTTTGAAATTGGCAGGAATGAGGGATGGAGCACATAGCTGCTAAGATAAGGTGGGGAACATTGGCTAGTAAAAGCACTTAATAGACTGGTCTTGTGTTTACTGAGGTTTGGAAGAGCAGACAGCTGTCAGCATGCTTAAAATAGGGTAAGTATGAAGTACAGACTTAAGGACTACAGGAATTGTACAAACTTAGATCATGGCTCAGGCACAGATCCAAGCCCTTTCAGTAAGGGGCTGAATGGTGGAATAGAAGGAACAAGAAACTAGAGTGAGACTTTGTTGTGAAGCCTGGTTTTGATGCTTATTCACTGTATAGCTAAATGAAATACTGAATTTTTCTCGGATATAGTTTCATTGTATATATGTTTTTCATACTGTGTCTTCTGGCTCTTGAGATCTACATCAAGAACGACTCAAACATCCATGCACACCTTTGTGAAAATTCAAATCAATTCATCACATATTTGTTGAGTGTTCTTAATTTGGGATGGTCGAGGATGCTGCGATTTCTGGAGGTTAAGTGTAAGTGTTAGAAGAATGGCAAACTAGGAGTCTCATGGTCACCCCATTCAAGGTGCCTGCTTCCATCAAATTTGTAAACACATCAATTGTCTGTGTGTGTTTTTTTTTTTTTTTTTTTTTTTTTTTTTTTTTTTTTTTTTTTTGACAGGCAGAGTGGATAGTGAGAGAAAGAGAGAAAGGTCTTCCTTTTTGCTGTTGGTTCTCCCTCCAATGGCCGCCGCGGCCGGCACATCACGCTGATCCGAAGCCAGGAGCCAGGTGCTTTTTCCTGGACTCCCATGCGGGTGCAGGGCCCAAGGACTTGGGCCATCCTCCACTGCACTCCCGGGCTATAGCAGAGAGCTGGCCTGGAAGAGGGGCAACCGGGATAGAATCCGGCGCCCCGACCGGGACTAGAACCCGGTGTGTCGGCGCCGCAAGGCGGAGGATTAGCCTATTGAGCCATGGCGCTGGCCAATCTGTGTTTTATACATTAATGATAGAGGCATTAAACTGAACCATTTTCTTTAGCTCTAACAAATAGACAAATAACTAATTCATTTATGCCTGACACTATACTTTTTTTAAAAAAGGTATCCTTTTTATTTATTTAGACATAGATAGCAGAGAGAGAGAGCGAACAAGCGAGCTTCCATCCACTGGTTCACTCCCCAGATGGCTACAGTATCCAAGGCTGAGCCTGGGGAAAGCCAGGAGCTTCATCCAGGTTTCCCATGTGTATGGCAGGGGTGCAAGGACTTGGGCTATCTTCTGCTGCTCTTCTCAGGCCATCATCAGGGAGCTAGATTGAAAGTGGGGCAGCCAGGAAACGAACTGGTGCCCATATAGGATGCCAGTATTGCAGGCAGAGACTTCAACCACTACACCAGAAAATCGACCCCAGCACTGTTCTTGTTTGAGTAAGTAGGCTTTATTGAAAACTGGGGGAATACTGCATTTATATTAAACAGCATAGACAGCTTCAAAGGCAACACTGTTAGGTAACCCTGTCTTGAGATCTCTCCCTCCCATTGGGACATTTTTTCAGACTGCCCAGTATTATGTTGTCTTAGCCTCATGTCATCCTCTTGCTTCTTGATTCCCTCCTTTCATGGACCCTAGGAGTTCTACTTTCTGTTCTCTGTAAAACCTGGAGCAGCTAAACTTTCCTCAGTAGCAGCCTCTGAGGTTAGCTTTCAACCATCTTCATTTATAAATCCACCCAAGGAGCTTGGCAGAACAAGGTCGTTTCATGGAGCAGGATCTGCCTGATCTAGAAAACATCTTGTTCACTCATTGAAAAAATATCTATTAATCCCCAGGAAGGGTTACCTTAGAGAAAGAGAAAGACAAACATAAGTTCCTTCTCTGAGTTTATGTTCTAATTGAGATAGATGAACAACAAATGAAAGTATAAAATGTATGATATACTCATATTTGACAGTGAAAAGCAATATAAGAAAAATAAGCATGAAGTGGGCATTGTGGCCACCGCTTAGGATGCCTATTTTACATATTTAAGTGCCTGGGTTCAGGTCCCACCTCTGCCTCCAATCCCATATTTATGTTAATGTGCACCCTGGGAGGCAACAGATGATGGCTCGAGTAATTGGGTTCCTGACACCCATGTGAGACACCAGAATGGAGTTTCTGGTTCATGGCTTTGGCCTGCCTAGCCCTGGTTGTTGTGGGTGTTTGGGGAGTGAACTAGCCTATGGAAGTTCTGTCCCTTCCTCTCTTTTCCTCTTTCTCTGTCACTCTGGCTTTCAAATAAAAAATAACATAAAAAAAAGAAAAGAAGGATGGGGGTTTTAATTTTAAGCAGAATGGGAGATCTTACTAAGAAGGTGACATTTGAATAAAGAACTAAAGTGGAGATAGTGTAGTTTTAATTGGTCATGTCTTGCAAATTATTATCACCTAAATTATAAGTAGACAAAGTGATAGTTTTGCCTGGTTGTAGTAAAAGTTAAGTGACACTATGGAGAAATTTCTATTAGAAGGTCCAGTTTAGTCTTTTTTTTTTTTGATAGGCAGAGTGGACAGTGAGAGAGAGAGACAGAGAGAAAGGTCTTCCTTTGCCGTTGGTTCACCCTCTAATGGCCGCTGCGGCCGGCACACCGCGCTGATCCGATGGCAGGAGCCAGGTGCTTCTCCTGGTCTCCCATGGGGTGCAGAGCCCAAGGACTTGGGCCATCCTCCACTGCACTCCCTGGCCACAGCAGAGAGCTGGCCTGGAAGAGGGGCAACCGGGATAGAATCCGGCACCCCGACTGGGACTAGAACCCGGTGTGCCGGCGCCGCAAGGCAGAGGATTAGCCTAGTGAGCCATGGCGCCGGCCCAGTTTAGTCTTATTAAGTAGAACAATATCAACCAATATAATACCCATTATCCATATGTAACTAATTTGATTTATATATCAAATGAAATAATATTAAAAATTCAGTTTGTCAGTTTCATTAGCCACATTTCAGGCGGTTAATAACCACATGTGGGGTCTGGCACTGTGGTATAGCGGGTAAAGCTGATGGCATCCGATATGGGTGTCCATTCGTGCCTTGGTTGCTCCACTTCCAATCCAGCTCCCTACTAATGGCCTGGGGAAAGCAGTGAAGATGGCCCAAGTGCTTGGGCCCCTTCTATCCATGTAGGAGACCTGGAAGAACCTCCTGGATCCTGGTTTTGGCCTGGCCCAGCCCTGGCTGTTGTGGCCATCTAGGGAGTAAACCAATGGATGGAAGATCTCTCTCTGTCTCTCCCTCTTTCTATAACTCTGACTTTCCAACATGTAAATAAATCCTTTAAAAAAAAAGTATTGTCAACAAAGATACACACAAGACTTATTCAGGTGGCCAAATTAGATTTTGATTAGACCATCTTTGCTCTCCAAATTATGTGAGAGCTCTTGATTCATTGTGGGACTAGATTCTTTCAGGTAAATCCCTAAGAGTAAAGAGTACACTATCGAGGGGCAGCTTCTGGTCATACAAGTCAAATGAAGGACTTCTGAGAGAGCCCCTTATAGAGATTACTCATTCTGTCTTATAAATTATATCCACTTCACCTTCTAGGTCTTGTGGCTCCCGGACAAGCCCCAGAACATGGGCATGTTATAATCATTTGGGAGGGAGAGGAAGCTCACATCTCATTCCTGGCTGCATGTGTTTGAGCTGCACAAACTTGTATGCTTCCCTTTGCTGCTCTGGGGGGCAAGTAGGAAAAGGGTTTTAGGGCAAATTTTATGTGTTCCTAAGAATTTGGAAGGGGGTCTGTGTGAACTGTGAGGTGCTGTTTTCTCATGGAGAAATCCAATGGTAGGGAGCCTAGCTAAACTGCCCTTGAGTACAGGCTGAGGAAGGAAAGTAGCAGGGATATAGCCTGTTCTGTTACTTGTGGCCGCCCTAGAGGTGCCCACATTGGTGCCAAGTGTATGACACAGGGATTAGAAGGCTAAGGCCATATATGCCCCTGCCTTCAAGACTAAGAACAATGTGTATGTTTATACAGTAAAGGGCAAGAGTCTAGGTGGAATAATAGTTGTCTGATGTCACTTGCAAGGTTGCTTCACCCATGTCCCTAAGGAGTCCCTTAGAAGCTCATAAATACACCTCTGAGACAGGTTGCCCTTGGACAAAAAGGATCATCGGAAAAGAGAAAGAAGTAATGGCCCATGGGAAGGAGGAATGCAGAGTCATGAGAGTGAGAGAAGAGACCATGTGCTTGTTCTTTGGGGCCAGATCCAGAGCTATGAGATCAAGCAGGTGAAGTTAATGCGGTTCACAAAACAGGATGAGTAGGATCCCTTGTCCAAAAGGGGCAGGTGCTACTCAACTGTTGACATTAGCTGCAATGCAATTCCAGTGTTACCAGATCTTAGAGTTTTCAAAAGAAGCCAGCTGCTGGATTTTCAGGTGAAGCTCTTCAATTTTCAAAAATAGTACATATTTAAAACATATTCTTTCTGGGTTTTTGGATACTTGAAAATAATCTATTTTTTGTAGTTAAAAACAGTGACAAAATTTTGAGGTTTTCTCACACTCCCTGCCAAGTGATTGGGAAGGGCCATTGGCAAATTATCTATCAGAAGTGGTGGAAAAACCAAACCATGACTGGACTGCATCTTCTGAGTTTGGCCCACTGAATATACCAAGTATGTATATAATCTACAGGCTTATTTTTTATTTCAATCTCCAGTGTATATAGTGAAGCAATTGCCTATAAAACATCTACATTTCTTTCCCCATTTCCCAGTGAGGTATCTCCCAATCTCTCTCTAATGAGGCTGGTTTCTTAAATGAATTTTCTAATGATCCTGTCCTCTTATTCGTTTAGATATCTACCATATAGCACAGAATATTGGTGACATTTTAGGTTATTTGACATTCCTCCCATTAATAGGTAGGATCGATGTCCCCTCTCTCTTTTGTTTTTTAAAGATTTATTTGTAAGGGGCTAGCGCCGTGGCTCACTTGGTTAATCCTCTGCCTGCGGCGCCAGCATCCCATATGGGCACCGGGTTCTAGTCCTGGTTGCTCCTCTGCCAGCCCAGCTATCTGCTGTGGCCTGAGAAGGCAGTGGAGGATGGCCCAAGTGCTTGGGCTCTTACACCCACGTGGGAGATCAGGAGGAAGCACCTGGCTCCTGGCTTTGGATCGGCGCAGCGCCAGCTGTGGTGGCCATTTGGGGGAGTGAACCAACGTAAGGAAGACCTTTCTTTCTGTCTCTCTCTCTCACTGTCTATAACTCTACCTGTCAAAAAAAAAGATTTTTTATTTGAAAGACAGAATTACAAAGAGCAAAGAGGCAGAGAGAGAGAGAGAAAGAGAGAGGTCTTTTATCCACTGGTTCACTCCCCAGATGGCCATAAATAGCTGGAGCTGTGCTAATCCAAAGCCAGGAGCCAGGAGCCTCCTTCCGATCTCCCACGCTGGAGCAAACACCAAAGGCCTTGGGCCATCTACTGCTTTCCCAGAACATAGCAGAGAGCTGGATCAGAAGTGGAGCTGCCAGCATTAGAACTGATGCCCATATAGCATTGCAGTCAACAGCCTTACCCACTATTCCACAGCACCAGTCCCACAATGTGACTTCTGAGGCTAGATTATAAAAAGCAGTGCTACTTTAACCTATTCTCACCCCCAGAATCATCATGAACAAGTCCAACTACCCTGAATACATCAGGCTCTAAGAAAGCCCATGTCACATGGAAAGAACACATGTTGTGTCTCCGGTCTCCCATTGACAGTGTCAGCAGATGTCAACTCTCAGGTCTTCCCAGATAGTGTCAGACATGTGAATTTTCTTATAAAAAGGGGAAGAAAATATAACTCTTTCTCTCTCTGCCATATTAAGACATAGTGAGGGCTGGCGCCGTGGCTCAATAGGCTAATCCTCCGCCTGCGGCGCTGGCACACAGGGTTCTAGTCCCGGTTGGGGCGCCGGATTCTGTCCCGGTTGCCCCTCTTCCAGGCCAGCCCTCTGCTGTGGCCCAGGAGTGCAGTGAAGGATGGCCCAAGTGCTTGGGCCCTGCACCCCATGGGAGACCAGGAGAAGCACCTGGCTCCTGGCTTCGGATCAGCGCTATGCGCCGGCCACAGTGGTCATTGGAGGGTGAACCAACGGCAAAAGGAAAACCTTTCTCTCTGTCTCTCTCTCTCTCACTATCCACTATGCCTGTTAAAAAAAAAAAAAAGACATAGTGAGAAGGCTTCTGTCTACAAACTGGGAAGAGAGCCCTCACCAAGACCTGAATTTGCTGGCATCTTGATCTTAAACTTCTCAGCCCCCAGAAGCATGAGAAATTAATGTTTACTGTTCAAAGTTTCTGATACTGTGTTGTAGCAGCCTGAGCTATGACACTATCCTGCCAATTGCATTTCACATCACTCCCCTAATTTCTTATTTCATTAATGCAAAAGCTCCCTTTCTATCCCACCATATGAAAGTTCACCTCCTCCTATGCAGCACTTGAAAAGGAATTGGCCAAGATTGGTTTTGGAAACAGAACCTGAGCATTCGCTTCAAGCCTACAAAGGTGTTTAAAAAGACTGAGGAGAGTTTGTTAGAGAAGATAAAGAATTACTTTAGAAAAACTTATGATAGTATGGGGACTCTTAACACATAAATCTTAGTGAGAGCGTCTATGCAAAGCCCAAAAAGAAAGCTTTGACCAAGACTAATTGAGCTTTCAAGATAGCAGAGTGGGGAGAGAGCTTATTGCTCTAGTCTAGGAGAAGACAGTTTAAAAAAAGTGGAGAGAGTGCAGTCTCGGGTAAGAGGGAGAAAATGGCAGGGGAAACTCTGCAAATTAGAGGGACACAGTGGACCTATGTGGAGAGTGTGGATGTCCACAACTCAAACTCCAGCAGCCAAGAGCTTCCACACCAGTGTTTGAAAGTGAGGTAAGACCAGACTGCAGCAGCCCAAGCCACTGGCGATAAAGCTGCAGGAAGAGCCTAGAGGGAACCTGGTTTGGAGCCCTGTGGAGGATAGTATACCTGCCAAACTAGAGGAGAGAAAGAAAAAGAACTGGCAAGTTTTTCTCTCCCTGATCACCCTGCAATGGCATCCTGTAGCAAGCTGATAGAGTGGGCGCCATTTTGGACATACATAACAGCTATGTGAGCTCGTGTCTCTGCCCAGCAACCAGCTGAGTAGAGACTCCTGACTCTGGTGGGGAGAACTAACAGGGGGCTGGGTGCTCATGACTTTGGGAGGCTTGTGTGCTGGGACTTGTGAAAAAACTGAGGCTGTGTGATAGGGCTCACAGTGTGGCTGGGACTTTGGACAGTCACTGTGGCAGACTCCACACACTCAAAGCTCCCTGGTTACTTGGTGAGGGATATTGCTGGGGAATTTGAGCTTGCACTGAGGACTGCCCAGATCCTTTATGTGGTCTTTGTGGCAGAGCAGATGAATATTATACCCACTGGGGCTAGTGCTCAGGCACTGATCACTTTTGAGGAGAGGAGCTCGGCTGAGTAGAATAAACTTCCCCTTTGATAAAAAAAAAAAAAAGGAGATTTACCATACCAAACCCAAGTGTGTCACCTTAGACATACAATTCACCCTGGAGAACTGAACAGAACTCTCTCTCCACACCCACTACATGCCTCTAGATATTCACTGAAAGCAGACACTCCAATAATCTACAGAGGAATAGTACAAAGATAAAAGCTGCCAGAGCAAAAAAGAAGAAACCAACAAGTATCTCCAAAAATGCTGAATATTAAATGCACCAATTCAAGAAACAAGAATAAGGAAGACAATATGATCCCTCCAAAAGAATACAACACTTCAGTACCAGATTGTGAAGATGATGAGATTGAAGAAATGCCAGAAATGGAATTCAAAAAATTGATCACAAGATTATATGGAAGTAATCAGAAGCAAATGCATGAACTACTGAAATCCTTACATAATAAGAAAGAAAATTTCTCCCATGAAATTGATAGCTTAAAGAGAAATCAAAATGAAATGAAAAATTCAGTAGAACAAATAAAAAATGCAGTGGAAAGCCTTACCAACAAAATTGGTTAAGCAGAAGAAAGAAATTTGGAATTAGAAGACAAAGCACAGTCAAACCAAAAACAAGAAGGAAAAATTAGAAAATTAAAAAACACTGTTGGTAGTCTATAGGATACTATCGAACAATGCAACATACAGGTTCTAGGAGTTCCTGAAGGTGAGGAAAATAAGGATTAGAAGACATTTTAGTGAAATAATAACAGAAAGCTTCCCTAATTTGGTGAAAGAAAAGGACATCAAAGTACAGTAAACACATAGAACCTCCGATAGACATGGCCAGAAAAGATCTTCGCTAAGACACATTGTAAGGCAACTCACTGCGTAACCACAAAGAAAAAATTCTAAACTGTGCACAACTCTGGCCTCAGAATCAGCCCTTAAGGCTTTCAGATCTGGCTAAAAAGCTCTTGAGAGCATGTCAGGCATGGAAAGCCAAGACATGGTGGCAAAAAATGACCTTCATGAAAGATCTCTGTGAGTGAGATCACAGTGGAAAGGAAGGGGCCATCAAAGAAGAAAGTACGTTTCTTTGTAGGGAGAGAGAACTTCTACTTTAATTATGGCCCTATCTAAATACTGACAGAGTTTGTGGACTTAGGAAGTTTCCATAGCCTTGGCAGCTCATGACAAGAGCCTCGGGTGATCACTGATGTCATAAATAAGAGTGTCAGTTGTTAACAACAGGAGTCACTGTGTACTTGCTCCCCATGTAGAACCTCTGTCCTTAATGAGTTGTATTATGAGAATTAACGGTAAAATTAGTCTTCAAACAGTACTTTATATTTTGTGTATCTGTGTTGGTGCAAACTGTTGAAATCTTTACTTAGTATAGAGTTGATCTATATATAAAGATAATTAAAAATGAGTCTTAATGAAGAATGGGATGGGAGAGGGAGTAAGGGGTGGGACGAGAGTGGGTGTGGGAGGGCAGGTATGAGGGAAAGAACCACTATAACCCAAAAGCTGTACCTATGAAATTTATATTTATTAAAACTCTCTAAAAAATAAACTGTGCACAACAGAAATGCCAGATTACTTTCAGAGGATTTCCAATTAGACTCACAGTGGACTTCTCATAAGAAATCCTAAAAGCTAGGAGAGAATGGTGAGATATAATTCAAATCTTAAGAGAAAAAACTGTCCTTCCAAAATACTATTCTCTGCAAAGTTCTCATTTATGAATGAAGGTGAAAAAAAGACCTTCCTTAACAAAAGTTGAAGAATTTGTTACCACCTGTGCAGCCCTACAAAAGATGCTTAAGGATGTGCTGCACACCGAAACACAGAAACATGGCCATCACTATGAAAGAAAGTAAAGGAAGAAAATTTCCCAGTAAAAGTACAAAACAAATCCAAAGTAAAAATAGGAAGATTTTGGAAAAATGGCAGGACAAAGTCATTACTTATCAATAATCACCTTGAATGTAAATGGCCTCAACTCTCCAGTTAAAAGACACAGACTGGCTGAATGGATTGAAAAACAAAACCCATCTATTTGCTGCCTAGAGAAAAACATCTCACCAACAAATATGCATGAAGACTGGAAGTGAAAGGATGGAAAAAGATATTCCATGCTAACAGGAACCAAAAAAGAGCTGATGTAGCCATCCTAATATCAGACAAAATAGATTTTAACACAAAAACTGTTAAAGAGACAAAGAAGAGCACTATGTAATGATTAAAGTTTTAATTCAACAGGAAGATGTGACTTTTATAAATGTATATGCACCTGATTACAGGATACCTGGCTATTCAAAAGAAATGGTAAGGATCTAAAGGGAGACAAAGACTCAAATACAATAGTAATGGGGGAATTCAATACTCCACTTTCAGCAATGGACAGATATACCAGATAGAAAATCAGCAGGGAAACAAAAGAGTTAATCGACACTCTAGACCAAATGGACCTAACAGATATCTACAGAACTTTGTATCCTACAGTTGTAGAATATACATTCTTCTAGCCAATGCATGGAACTTTCTCTAAGATTGACCACATACTAGGCCATAAAAGAAGTCTCAGTAAATTAAAAAAATCAAATTTACCAGAGCCATTAGGGAAGAAAAAGTAATCAAAGGGGTAAAAATTGGGAAGGAGGAAGTATAACTATCCCTATTTGCAGATGATATGATTCAGTACATAGGAAATCCAAAGGAATTCACCAAGAGACTCTTGTAATTCATAGAATAGTTTGGTAAAGTAGCAGGATATAAAATCAATACACCATCCTGTTTTGATTACAACTGCCCTGTAGTATGTCCTGAAATCTGATATTGTGATGCCTCCGGCTTTGTTTTTGTTGTACAAGATTGCTTTAGCTATTCGAGGTCTCCTGTGTCTCCATATGAATTTCAGCATCATTTTTTCCAGATATGAGAAGAATGTCTTTGGTATTTTGATTGGTATCGCATTGAATCTATAAATTGATTTTGGGAGAATGGACATTTTGATGATATTGATTCTTCCAATCCATGAGCATGGAAGATTTTTCCATTTTTTGGTATCCTCTTCTATTTCTTTCTTTATGATTTTGTAATTCTCATTGTAGAGATCTTTAACCTCCTTGGTTAAGTTTATTCCAAGGTATTTGATTGTTTTCGTGGCTATTGTGAATGGGATTGATCTTAGAAGTTCTTCCTCAGCTGTGGCATTGCCTGTGTATACAAAGGCTGTTGATTTTTGTGCACTGATTTTATATGCTGCAACTTTGCCAAACTCTTCTATGAGTTCCAATAGTCTCTTAGTAGAGTTCTTTGGATCCCCTACATAAAGAATCATATCATCTGCAAAGAGGGATAGTTTGAGTTCTTCCTTCCCAATTCATATCCCTTTAATTTCCTTTTCTTGCCTAATAGCTCTGGTTAAAACTTTCAGAACTGTATTGAATAGCAGTGGTGGGAGTGGACATCCCTGTCTGGTACTAGATCTCAGTGGAAATGCTTCCAACTTTTCCCCATTCAATAGGATGCTGGCCATGGGTTTTTCATAAATTGCTTTGATTATATTATGGAATGTTCCTTCTATACCCAGTTTGCTTAGAGTTTTCATCATGCAAGGGTGTTGTATTTTATCAAATCCCTGGAGCAAGGAGAGCCTCTTCAACAAATGGTGCTATGAAAATTGGATTTCCACATGCAGAAGTATGAAGCAAGACCCATACCTTACACCTTACACAAAAATCCATTCAACATGGATGAAAGATTTAAATGTATTTCATGATACCATGAAGTTATTAGAGGACATTAGGGACATTGACGTAGGCAAAGAGTTGACATAGGCAAGACCTTGACATAGTCAAATAGTTCTTGGAAAAGACAGAGGCACAGGCAATCATAGCCAAAATTAACAAATGGGAATACATCAAATTGAGGGGCTTCTGTCCTGCAAATGAAACACTCAGGAAAGTGAGGAGACAACTGACAGAATGGGAGAAATTATTTGCAAACTATACAACTGATAAAGGATTAATAACCAGAATATACAAAGAAATCAAGAATCTCTATAACAATAAAAACAACAACCCAATTAGGAAATGGGAAAAGTACTTAAACAGACTTTTTTTAAAAGATTTTTGTTTATTTATTTGACAGATAGAGTTACAGACAGTGAGAGGGAGAGACAGAGAGAAAGGTCTTTCTTCCATTGGTTCACTCCCCAAATGGCTGCCACAGTCAGAGCTGCACCGATCCGAAGCCAGGAGCCAGGTGCTTCTTCCTGGTCTCCCATGTGGGTACATGGCCCAAGCACTTGGGCTGTCCTCCACTGCCTTCCCAGGCCACAGCAGAGAGCTGGACTGGAAGAGGAACAGCTGGGACTAGAACCCAGTGTCCATATGGGATGCCAGCGCTGCAGGCGGAGGATTAACCAAGTGTGCCACCACGCCAGCCCCAAACAGATATTTTGTAAAAGAAGAATTCCAAATAACCAACAGACACATGAAAAAATTTTCAGGATCACTAGCCATTAGGGAATTACAAATAAAAAATACAGTGAGATTTCACCTCACCTCAGTTAGCATGGCTTTAATAAAGAAATCAACAAACAATATTGTGGGGAAAATGGTACCTTAATCCAGTGTTAGTGGAATTAAACTGGCTAAGCCACTATAGCCACTATGGAGGAAAATTAGGAGATACCTCAGAAATCTGAATATAAACCTACCATATGATCCAGCCATCCCACTCATAGGAATTTACTCAAGGGAAATGAAATAAGTAAATGAAAGAATGATCTGCACAACCATATTTATTGCAGCTCAATTCACAATGCTAAGACATGGAATCATCCTAAATGCCCGTCACCTGAAGACTGGATAAATAAATTATGGGATATATACAGTATGGAGTACTACACAGCAGTAAAAAATGAAATCCAGTCATTTAAAACAAAATGGATGAATCTGGAAAACATCATACTTAGTGAAATAAGCCAGTCCGAAGGAGACAAATACTGTATGTTCTTCCAGATCTGTGAGAACTAATAGAGCACCTAAAATGAAATTTCTAGAGGTGAAATTGACACTTTGAGAAGGAATGACTTGAGCTCTGCTTGTCTTGACTGTCAAGGAACAGGGTTTTTTTTTTTTTTTTTTTTTTTGTTGTTGTTGTTCTTAATAATATTTGTTGAATTCTTCACTTAACATAGAATTAATCATATGTGTATAAAGTCCACTAAGGACCGATCTCATTAAAAAATAAGAGTGGGAATAAGAGAGGGAAGAGGAAGTGCATAACTGTAAAGCTGTATAGTTCTGCATTCATTCTTACAGACTTATATCTAAGGGTACAGTTTAAAAACTTTACATGGGACCACAAATCCCATTAATCTTCATGGTAAAAATCCCATCTTAAGTGTTAAGTATTAAGTGTTAAAGTGATATATAGATGGATCAAGTATCTGATAATAATAATAGAATTAAAAAGGACAGAACATTCCAACATTGGAAGCTGTCCACTCAGCAAACTCATAGAATGACAATCGCTTTAAGTAACACTCTGACCTCAGAATCAGCCCTTAAGGCATCCTGTTCTGTTTGAAAAGTCCATGAGAGGATGCAAATCCATGACACTGTGGCAAAACGTGTCCTACATGAAGGACCTTGGTGGGGTGAGACCCTAGTGGAAAGAAGTGGCCATGAAAGAAGGATGTACTTTTCTCTGAGGTGAGGAGAGAACTTCCACTTTGATTATGGTCTTGTCTAAAT
Organism: Oryctolagus cuniculus; assembly: GCF_964237555.1. Lineage (NCBI taxonomy): Eukaryota > Metazoa > Chordata > Mammalia > Lagomorpha > Leporidae > Oryctolagus > Oryctolagus cuniculus. The sequence continues at coordinate 16,210,460 of NC_091435.1, read as the reverse complement.
ACTGAAGGAGTTTGTGGACACAAAAGGCTTCTATAGCCTAGGTAGCTCATGTCAAGAACCTTGGGTTATCACTGACGTCATAGATAAGAGTGTTAATTGTTAAATTAACAATAGGAGTCACTGTGCACTAACTTCCTAAGCAGGACCTCTGTCCTCAACGAGTTGTATTATGAGAGTTAGATGTAAAACTTGTTTTCAAATACTTTTTTTGGGTGTGTGTGTGTGTGTGTGTGAAAATTGTTGAAATCTTTACTTAGTATAGAGTTGGTGTTCTGTGTACAAAGTTAATTGAAAATGACTCTTAGCCGGCGCCGTGGCTCAATAGGCTAATCCTCCACCTTGCGGCGCCGGCACACCGGGTTCTAGTCCCGGTTGGGGCGCCGGATTCTGTCCCGGTTGCCCCTCTTCCAGGCCAGCTCTCTGCTATGGCCAGGGAGTGCAGTGGAGGATGGCCCAGGTGCTTGGGCCCTGCACCCCATGGGAGACCAGGAAAAGCACCTGGCTCCTGGCTCCTGTCAGGATCAGCGCGGTGCGCCGGCTGCAGCGGCGGCCATTGGAGGGTGAACCAACGGCAAAGGAAGACCTTTCTCTCTCTGTCTCTCTCTCTCACTGTCCACTCTGCCTGTCAAAAAAAAAAAAAAAAAAGACTCTTAATGGAGAATGGGACTGGGAAAGGGAGAGGGAGGAGCAGGTTGGGTGCTAGTGTGGATATGGTGGGAAAAATAACTATATTCCTATAGTTAGTTGTACTTAAGAAATTTGTATTCATTAAATAAACCGTTTCTTTGGGAAAAATAAAAAAAAGAGAAAGCTTTGACATAGTTACCCAGAGATGCTTTACTGATAAAAAAATAGCTCATTCACAAAAGATTGAAAAAGAAGGAAGGAAGGAAGGAAGGAAGGAAGGAAGGAAGGAAGGAAGGAAGGAAGGAAGGAAGGAAAGAAGGAAGGAAGGAAGGTAGAGGGAGAGAGGGAAGGAGGGAGGAAGGAAGAAAAAAAAAACAAAAAAGAAGGAAAGAAGAGAGAGGAAGAGGAGAAAGGAAGGAAGGAAACAAGCAAGGAAGGAAGGAAGGACGGGAAGGAGGGAGAAAGGAGGGAGGAAGGGAGAAAAAGAAAGAGCCTTGAGTGAATGATAGATGAAACACCTGCATAGCAGAATAGATAGTGGGATTGGCGTCAGTGTGGATCAGAGTTATATTATTCCTGCCACTAGATGTGGAACCCAAGTGAGGATTATTTCTCTTGGATATTTTCCAGGGGTATTCTTATAAAAGGACTTCTCCATGGAGTGAGACAACTTCAAAAAAAGGAAGCTGGGATTTACTCTCTGGCTCAGCAGCTGAGGAGGGATTGCAAATAGCCAAGCAATGGAGACCTGGATGATGAACAGGAAGCTGAGAACCTAGATAATTGGAAACATAAAAGCTGAGGGATGGAAAAGACCACTGGTTATGTGTAGAGCTGAAAGAAGTTTAGCATGATTGAATACTGCTGTGTATGTATGGCTCCAGGTTGGAGGAGTGGTATGTGATAAGGTGGGAGAGGGTTGAGAAGAGTACAGACCTTATTAGATATATTATGGAGCTTGGAATTTATCCTATGGACAAAGGGAAACTTTTGAAAGGTGTGATATGAGCAGTCTTGTTTCAGAGGTTTGCTTTGGCCACAGTAAGGCGTGTGGATTAAACTCCAAGAGTGGAATTAGGAGAACAGTAAAGGGTGTGGCTGTAGTCAGACAAGAGGTTATGATCAGATAAACTAAGGATGTGCTTATGGGAAAGCAAACAGTGACCTAATTCATGTGTAGGAAGTGACTGACTTGAGGCAGGGAGAAAAGCTGGTTAAGATGATAGAAGAATCAGATAATTCTCAGAAGAAACTGTTACTGTTCAATGGGTGGTGAACACAAGGCCAAAGTAGGTTGAAGGAGGCAGATGCTGAATTCTGGAATGAGTTTATAGAATGGGAGGCAGAATGAGCAATACTTATGGGGAAGTATTTATTTGGTAATTGGTATGCAAGACTTCTGCATACCAAGGAAGATTTGGGCCAGTGCTTTCCATATATGCCATTAACACATGATCTACTTTTGAAGCCATCTGAGTAGAAAAAACTAGACTAAAAAGACTACATACAGTAAAAAGTGAAGATAGCTCAGAATAGAACCCAAGGGAATAATCATAATTAGAAAAGAAGAATCAACAAAGAAGAAAAGGAGCACTAGAGGAGAAGCAAAATCAGAAGAGAACAATTACATGAAGTGTCCATGTCAGGGAGAAGTGTACTCATATAAGGAAAAGTCCTATAAAATAAGGTCTTCACACTCATCTCATAACCAAGGAAACTGAAATGAAACTATACTTTTGTAGGCAAAAATTACCAAAAAATTATAAGACTTAATGTCAACAAGTAAATGAAGAAAAAGATACACTGTCAATTGAGTGCTAAATTGGTACAAACTTCCTGGTGGTAGTTTCACAACATTTAAAGATTATTATTCACAATATTGTTCAAGATCTTGTGGTCTAGCTGGAGGAATATGGTTAAAACTATATTTGATGATGGTATTATGATAGGATACCAGAGCACTTAGCATGGAAACTCCCTATATATTGTGATGGGCATATTTCAAAATTTTTTTATTATGAGAAAGTACATAAAACATAAAATTTACCATTTTAGCAGTTTTAGGTGTACAATTCAGTGGCATTAAGTACATTTATAAAGTTGTTCAACCATCACCACTTTCCACCACTTTCCACTTCTAGAACTTTTTCATCATCCCAACTGAAACTCTGTATCTATTAGGCAGTAATTCCTCCTCTTCTTCTCTCTCAAACCCCTAGTTATCACAGTTGTACTTTTAGTCTCTAGGAATTTGACTACTCAAGATACCTTATATAAAACAAATCATACAATGTTTGTTCTTCTGTGTCTAGCCTAATATTTTCAGGGCTCATTCATGTTGTAGCATGCATCAAATCTCATTCATTTTTAAATTTGTGTAATATTCCAATAAGAAATATTTCAAGAATACATGTCATTCACATGAAAAAATGTTCAGGATTACTAGCAATCAGGGAAATGCAAATCAAAACCACAATGAGGTTTCACCTCTCCCCGGTTAGAATGGCTCACATGCAGAAATCTGCCAACAACAGATGCTGGAGAGGATGTGGGGAAAAAGGGACACTAACCCACTGTTGGTGGGAATGCAAACTGGTCAAGCCACTATGGAAGTCAGTCTGGAGATTCCTCAGAAACCTGAATATAACCCTACCATTCAACCCAGCCATTCCACTCCTTGGAATTTACCCAAAGGAAATTAAATTGGCAAACAAAAAAGTGCTCTGCACCTTAATGTTTATTGCAGTTCAATTCACAATACCTAGGACCTGGAATCAACCTAAATTCCCATCAACAGTAGACTGGATAAAGAAATTATGGGATGTGTACTCTATAGAATACTATACAGCAGTCAAAAACAATGAAATCTGGTCATTTGCAACAAAATGGAGGAATCTGGAACACATCATGCTGAGTGAAATAAGCCAGTGCCAAAGGGACAAATATCATATGTTCTCCCTGAGCAGTGACAACTAACTGAGCACCAAAAAGGAAACCTGTTAAAGTGAAATGGACACTTTGAGAAACGGTGACTTGATCAGCCCTTGCCTTGACTGTTGATGAACAGCTTAATACTTTATCCTTTTTAGTATTTTTTTGTTCTACTTAATACTATTGGTTGAATTCTGTAATTAACACACAATTATTTTTAAGTGTTAACATTTACCTGAAAAGAGATCCCTGTTAAATATAAGAGTGGGAATAAGAGAGGGAGGAGATGTACAATTTGGTACATGCTCTTTCAGACTTGCCCCAAATGGTGGAGTTAGAAACGTGCCAGGGGATTCCAATTCATCCCATCAAGGTGGCATGTACCAATGCCATCTCACTAGTCCAAGTGATCAATTTCAGTTCACAATTGGTCATAATGATAGGTCTAAGAGTCCAAGGGATCACATAAACAAGACTAGTGTCTTCAAATACTAACTGATAGAATAAAAAAGGGAGAGAACGATCCAACATGGGAAGCGGGATACACACCAGACTCATAGAATGGCAGATGTCCTAAACAGCACTCTGGCCTCAGAATCAGCCCTTAAGGCATGTGAATCTGGCTGAAAAGCCCATGAGAGTATTTTAGGCATGGAAAGCCAAGACACTCTGGCAAAAAACAAACAAACAAAACAACAACAACAACAACCACAAACCTATATGAAAGATCTCCGCGAGTGAGATCCCAGTGGAAAGAACAGGTCATCAAAGAAGGAGGTACCTTTCTCTGAAGGGAGGAGAGAACTTCCACTTTGACTATGACCTTGTCTAAATAAGATCAAAAGGCCTCCATAGCCTTGGCAACTCATGACTAGAGCCTAGGCTGATTACTGACGCCATAAACAAGAGTGTCAATTTGTTAAGTCAACAACAGGAGTCACTGTGCACTTACTCCTTATGTAGGATCTCTGTCCCGAATGTGCTGTACATTGTGATTTAATGCTATAACTAGTACTGAAACAGTATTTTACACTTTATGTTCTGTGTGGGTGCAAACTGATGAAATCTTTACTTAATATATACTGAATTGATCCGTATATAAAGATAATTGAAAATGAATCTAGATGTGAATGGAATGGGAAAGGGAGCAGGAGAGGGGAGGGTCGTGGGTGGGAGGGAAGTTATGGAAGGGGGGAAGCTATTGTAATCCATAAGCTGTACTTTGGAAATTTATATTCATTAAATAAAAGTTAAAAAGAAACCTGAACATACCATGTGATGCAGACAAAATAAAAGTTTGTACAATATTCCATCATACAGGTATGTCACAATTTGCTTATCCTGTCATCTGCCTCAGTGGCTTTTAAAATAATGATGGCTTTAATATTAATTACCTCAAATATTATTGGGTACTGTAACTGTCACTAATAGAATAAGTTTAAACAAGAATACATTTTCAATACAAAATTAAAAATAAAATAAAAAGATTTTAGGAGGGAGAATATGGGATGCAGAATAAATTAATGACTATATAGAGTGAGTTATTAAAATTTGCATTTCTCACTGACTATATTTTTGAATAGGTATAAACTGTAGAATGGTTGGATCAATATAAGTAAGATATGCATTATCTTGAATACTTATCATTCTTTGTGTGATGAGAACATTTAAAATCTATTCTCTTGGCAGTTATCAGGCAGGCCTACAATACGTTGTTACTAACTATGATCACCAAAATGTACAAAAGACTTTACTGTGTATTTCTCTGAAATTCTTTTTAAAGTTTTAATTGACACTTAAAAATTATATATATTTACGTGGTACCATGTGATGTTTTGATGCACGTACAGATTATATAATGTCCAAATCAAAATAAATTTATCTCCTTAAGTATTTATCTTTTTTTTTTTTTTTTGACAGGCAGAGTGGACAGTGAGAGAGAGAGAGACAGAGAGAAAGGTCTTCCTTTGCCGTTGGTTCACCCTCCAATGGCCGCCGTGGCCGGCGTGCTGCAGCCGGCACACCGTGCTGATCTGAAGGCAGGAGCCAGGTGCTTCTCCTGGTCTCCCATAGGGTGCCGGGCCCAAGTACTTTGGGCCATCCTCCACTGCACTCCCTGGCCACAGCAGAGAGCTGGCCTGGAAGAGGGGCAACCGGGACAGAATCCGGCACCCCGACTGGGACTAGAACCCGGTGTGCCAGCGCCGCAAGGCGGAGGATTAGCCTAGTGAGCCACGGCGCCGGCAAGTATTTATCTTTTCTTTATGGTGAACACATTAAAAATTCTTCATCTAATTTTTTTGTTGTTGTTAAGAAGACATATCGTACATTATTATTATTGAAAGTCACCTTATTGTGCGTATTTGCCGTTGTGAGTACCAAACTTCTTAGTCATAACTGACTTAGTAATTGTTAATCAAGTTTTCCATGTTCTTCCCTTCATCCCTACTCTCCGCAGCCTCTCAACTTCTATGACATCAAACTTTTTAGATCCCACGTATGAGAGAGCATATGGAACTCATCTTCCTGTGCTTGGTGTATTTCACTTAACATAATCTTCAGTTCTATCCATGTTGATGCAAATTACAGGATTTCATCCTTTTTATGGCTGAATAGTATCCATTGTGTACACGTATCTTGTATTCTTTATCTATTTGTCAGTTGATTAACACTTAGGTTATTTCCATTTCTTGGTTATTGTGGATAGTGCTGAGGTAAACAAGTGAGTACAGATGTCTGTTCAGCAGATTTATTTTATTTCACTTTAATATATGCTCTCTAAGGGGATTGCTGGATCATATGATAGCTCCGTTTTTAGTTTTTGAGGACCCTCCATACTGTTTCCGCAAAGGGTGTATTAATTTTGTCCTTCTGCCAATAGTGTGCAAGTGCTTCCTTTTCTCCATGTCTTTTTCAGCTCTTGTTATCTTTTGGATTTTTGATAATAGCTAATTAACTGGAATGAGTTGATACCTTATTGTGATTTTGATTTGCATTTTCTGATGATTACCAATGTTGAAAATTTTTTCATGTAACTGTTAGACATTTGTATGTCTTTGAAAAAGTTCTATTTTGATCTATTGCCAATTTTAAGTTGATGATTTGTTTTTATGCTATTGCATTGAATTCCCTAAATATTCGGGTTGTCTGCCCTTTGCTAGATGTATACTTGCAAGTGTTTTCTCCCATTCAGTAGGCTGTCTTTTCACTCTGTTGATTGCTTCGTTGCTTAGCAGAAGCTCTGTAGTTTGACGACATCCACTTGTCTGTCTTTCTTTTGTTCTCTGTACTTTTGGAGTCTGACACAAAAAACCCTTGCCTGTTGCAACGTCTTAAAGTGTTTCTCCTATGTTTTCTTATAGTAGTTTCATGTTTTACATTCGGGTCTTTAATCCATTTTGATTGATTTTTGTGCATTGTGAGAGATAGAGGGTCTAGTTTCATTCTGTATGCAAATATCTAATTTTCTCAGTACCTTCTACTGAAAAAACTGTCCTTTCTGCAGTGTGTTCTTAGCACCTTTGTTAAAGAACAGTTCGGGTGCTGGCGCTGTGGCTCAGTGAGTTAAAGCCCCAGCCTACAGCACTGGTATCTCAATGGGTGTCGGTTCATGTCCTGGCTGCTCCACTTCTGATCCAGCTCTCTACTATGGCCTGGGAATGCAGTGAAAGATGGCCCAGGTCTTTGGGCCCCTGCACCCACATGGGAGACCTGGAAGAAGCTCCTGGCTACTGGTTGTGGCCATTTGGGGAGTGAACCAGCAGGTAGATCTCTCTCTGCCTCTTCCTCTCTGTAACTCTGCCTTTCAAATAAATCTTTTTTTTTAGAAGAACAATTAGATGTAGTAGATGTGTTGGATTACTTTTAGGCCTCTATTCTCTTCCATCGATCTGTTTGTCTGTGTTTATGCCAATACCATGCTGTTTTTGTAGTATTTTTGAAGTCCAGTAGCATAATGCCTCCTGCTTTATTATTATTATTATTATTATTTTGCTCAAGATTGCTTTGTCTATTCAGGGTCTCTTGTGGTCCTATATGGTTTTTATTAAGACTTATTTTATTTGTTTGAAAGACAGAGTTACAGAGCGAAAGACACACACAGACACACACACACACACACACACACAGAGCACAAGCGAGAGCGCTTCCATCTGCTGGTTCATTCCCCAAATGGTGGCTGAAATGGCCAGGACTGGGCCTGACTGAAGCCAGGAGCCAGGAGCTTTTTTTTGTTCTCCCACGTGGATACAGGGGTCAACTACTTGGGTCATCTTCCATTGCTTTCCCAGGCACATTAGCAGTGGAGCAGCCAGGACTTGAATTGGCACCCATATGGGATTACCCTCTATGCCACAGTGCCAGCCCCTCCATACAAATTTTGATAGTGCCCTTTTTTTTTTCCCTAGTTTTGTGAAAATGTCGTTGACATTTTGATAGGTATTGCATTGAATCTGTAAATTGCTTGGGGTGGCATGGGCATTTTTACATTAAATCTTCTAATTCATGAGCATGAGATAACTTTCCATTTCTTTGTGTCTTCTTTCATCAGTGTCCTATAGCTTTCATTGTAAAGATTTTTCTTTTCTCTGGTAAAATTTATTCCTAGATTTTTTTTCTGGATTTTGGAAATGGAATTGGTCTCTTGATTGCTTTTTTATATAACTTGTTATTGGTAAATAATACTATTGACTTTTGCACATTGACTTTGTATATTGCAGCTTTTTCAAATCACTTATTAATTATAATATCTTCTTGTTGAAAAATTTGGGATTTTTTCTTTTCTTTTTAAAGATTTATTTATTTATTTGAAAGGCATATTTACAGATAGGCAGAGTCAAAGAGAGAGAGAGAGAGGTCTTCCATCCACTGGTTCAATCCCCAAATGGCCACGATGGCCGGAGCTGTACCAATCAGAAATCAGAAGCCAGGAATTTCTTCCAGGTCCCCCATGTGGGTGCAAGGCTTTGCCCATCTTCTACTGCTTTCCAAGGCCATAGCAGAGAACTAGATTGAAAGGGGGGCAGCCAGGACTAGAAATGGTGCCCATATGGGATGCCGGCACTGTAGGCGGTGGCTTTACCTGCTATGCCACAGTGCTGGCCCTGGGATTTTCTATATAAGATTGTGTCATCTGCAAATAGTGACAGTTTGACTTATCATTTTCCAATTTGGATGCCCCCCCCTTTTGTCTTTCCTAATTGCCCTAGCAAGAATTTCTGGTACTATGTTGAATAAAAGTGGTGACATTTTTGTCATTGAAATCTAGAAAAACTTTAGCTTTTCCCCATTCAATATGGTATTAGGCATTGGCTTGTTATAGAGGGGCTTTATTATGTTGAAATATATGCCTTCTATACCTCATTTGATCAGAATTTTTTACCATGAAAGAATATTGGAATTTATAAATGCCTCTTCTGCATTTATTAAGATGGTCATCTGGTTTTTACCATTCATTCTGTTGAAGGGGTATATTATATTTATTATATTTATTGATTTGTATATATTGAACTGTACTTGCATTCTTGGGATAAATTCTACTTGATCATGGTGAGTAATCTTTTTCATGTCCTATTGGATTTATTTGCTAGTATTTTGTTGAGGATTTTTGCATCTATGTTTATCAAGGATATTGATCTGTAGCTTTCTTTTTTGTTGTTTTCTTGTCTTTTTTTAGTATCAAGATAATTTTGGCCTTGTAGAATGAGGTTGGAAAAATTCTATCCTCTATTTTTTTTAATATTTTAAGAAGAGTGAATATTTGTTCTTTAAATATTTGGTAGAATTCAGTGGTGAAACCACCTTACACTGGACTTTTCTTTGAGAGGAGAGTTTTTTTTAAAGATTTATTAATTTATTTGAGAGGCAGAGTTACAGAGAGAGAAAGAGAGAAAGAGCGAAAGGGAGAGAGAGAGAGAGTGAGAGAGAGAGAGATCTATCCACTGGTTTGCTCCCCAAAGGCCACAACGGCCAGAGCTGGGCTGATCCAAAGCTAGGGATCCAGGAGCTTCTTCCAGGTCTCCCACATGGCTGAAGGTGCCTAAGCACTTGGGCCGTCTTCTGCTTCTTTTCCAGGCCATCAGCAGGGAGCTGCATCAGAAATGGAGCAACCGGGACTCGGACTGGTGCCCATATGGGATGCTGGAGCCACAGGTAGAGATTTAACCTATTACATCACAGTGCAGGCCTTGAGATATATATATATATATATATATATATATATATATATATATATATATGTATATATATATTTTAACTGATTCAATCTTGTTTCTCAGTCATCTGTTTAGGTATTGTATTTCTTCATGAATCAGTTAAAGTGTATCTGTCCAGGAATTTGTACATTTCTTATAGGTTTTCAAATTTATTGGCATAGAATTGCTCAGAATAATCTCTAACAATTCTCTATATTTTGGCGGTGTCAGCTGTAACATCTCCATTTTCATCTCTGATTTTATTTATTTGAATTTTCTCTCATTTTCCCTTTCTTAGTATAGCTAAAAGTTTTGTCAAATTTCTTTATTTTTACACAGAACAATCTATCCTTTTCTTATATTTTGGAGTATTTTTAGTCTCTTTTTCAATTATTTATTCTCTGAGCTTTATAATTTCTTTCATTCTACTAATTTTGGATTTGATTTGTTCTTGTTTTTCTAGTACTTTGAGGTGCAGTGGCAGGTTGTTTATTTGAGATCATTCTGCTTTTAAAAAAAATAGAATTTATTTATGCAGATGAGAGGCAAAGACACAGAGACAGATAGAGCCAGGTAAAGAGAGAACGGGAGCTTCCATCCACTGGTTCACTCCCACAATGAGGTTTCACCTCACTGCAGTTAGAATGGATCTCATATAGAAATCAACAAACAACAAATGCTGGTGAAGATGGAGGGAAAAAGGTGAGGATGTGGTAATGTAAACTAGTACAGCTATTGTGGAAGACAGCAGGGAGTTACCTCAGAAAGCTGAAAACAGATACACTGTATGACCAAGCAATCCCACTCCTGGGAACTTACCCAAGGGAAATGAAGTCCTCATTGAAAGAGTTATCTTTATCCCCATGTTTATTGCAGTGCAATTCCCAATAGTTAAGATATGGAATCAACCCGGATGTCCATCAGCTGATGACTGGATAAAGCAATTATGGTATATACACTATGGAATACTACTCAGTGGTTAAAAAAAGAAAGAAAGAAATCCTGTCATTTGCAACAAAATGGATGCAACTGGAAATCATTATACTTACTGAAATATGCCAGTCCCCATATACAAATACCATATATTTTCCCTGATCTGTGTGTGGTAAGTAATAGAGTACCAAAAATGTAATGTATATGAGTGAAATTGACATTTTTATCTTCAATGATTGTTTACAGCCCTGAACAGTGTGTGTTTTCTTCTTCTTCTTTTTTTTTTTTTTTAAGAAGTTTTTATTTACTTGAAAGGCAGAGTTACAGAGAAGCAGAGACAGAGAGAGACAGGTCTTTCATCTGCTGGTTCACTCCCCAGATGGCTGAAACAGCTGGAGCTGGCCAATCTGAAGCCAGGATCCAGGAGCTTCTTTTAGGTCTCCCACATGGGTGCAGGGGCCCAAGAACTTGGACCAACTTCCACTGCTTTCCCAGGTCAAAGCAGAGAGCTGGATAAGAAGTGGAGCAACTGGGACTTGAACCAGTGCCCATGTGGGATGCCAGCACTGCTGGTGGTGGCTTTACCTGCTATGCCACAGCGCCGACCCTCTTTTTTTTCCCTTGTAACTATTTGATGAACTCTTTACTCAGTGTAGAGTTAATTTGATGAGTATAAAGTAAACTGAAAATAGATCATTGTAAAAATTAATAGAGGGGTTAGGAGAGGAAGAAGGAGGAAGGGTGGGAGCATGGGCAGGAGGGAGGGCAGGGTAGGAAGTATCACTATGCTCCTAAATCCATATACATGAAATACATGAAATTTGTATACCTTAAATAAAATTTAAAATGTAAAATGTATTTATTCATATGATAGGCAGAGTAACAGAGAGAGATAGAGACAGGTAAAGAGAGAGTGAGAGAGCTCCCAAATCACAACAGTAGGTTGAGCAAGGCTGGAACAATGTCAGGAGCTAGGTTTTCCCTGTGAGTGGTAGGGACCCAGTTACTTGAGCCGTCTCCATTTCCTCCTGGGATCTGCAATAGCAGGAAGCAGGAGTCAGGATCCAGAGTTGGATTCTGAGCCTTTGTATTCTGATATGGGATCTGGGCGTTTTAACTGCTAAGCTAAACTTAACATTATAAAGATAAAAAAGAGATAAAAATGCTAAAAAAATATACTAACGCTCCATTCCTTCCCATGTTTTGAATTTTTGATATACCACTTTACAACTTTCCATATTGCTTATTTCTTAACAACAGTTACTATTTTAAAATTGTTTTCTGCTTTTATCTTCATATTATCTTCATTGAATCATTTCTCTACATTTTCTTGAAGTTCTTTGAGTGTTCTACAAGCAGCTATTTTTAATTTTTCATGCAAGAATTTACTGGTGTCAACTGCTATCTAGTTGGTTTCTGACACTTTATTTATTTCCATAGGTGAAGTCGTGAATTCCTGGAAGTTCTTGATAAGTATTGGTATAGAATGTTACCAGTGAATTGAAGGTTAGTCATTTTTCCCAATCTTCATACTTTGGCTTTCATACTTCTGACTGCCTTCCAGAAAGTTTAAGCAGTTAGTTTTATTTTCTCTGAGCTATTAGACACTTCTTTTATTTAACACTGGATGGAGCACAAACTTGAGCTTAGCCGAGTCCACTGCTGGTGTGCAATCACTATTTAAGCACAAGAGGGAGTCCCAGTCCCAGTTTTCTCCCAATTCTGCAGTTGGTGCGTTGCTCAGAATGAACTGGGGAAAGGTAGTCAGTCTTTGCCAGCCTCTTCCTGAGGCTGGATTGGGTCCACAAACCTAGTTCTGTGGCTGCCAGTGCTATGATCCTAGGTCACGCCCAGAGCCTACAGCCTGGCAGTACCAGTGCAATACTGGCGTAGAACCAAGGACCACACTACTATGGGCTGTTCCTGTTGAGGTAACTTGTGCCCTGAGGCTACTACAACCAGGAGAAGGTGATGTGGGCTAGATACTCATCTGAGCAACTGGAGCCATGGATCTCCACTTGGCACCATAGTAGGGCCAGGGGATCTATCCATTGGCACTGGCTTGGGGGCAAGGACTGTTGGCATCTGTCCAGCGTTGTCCCAAGAGACAGTCCTGAGCTCACTTTCTCAAACTATTCTTTTGCAGTTAAAGTCTTGCTACTTGCTGTCTGCCTGAGGTTGGAGTGGAGGTACTCCTTTGGTCATCTAGGCTGATAGTAAGCTAGGTTATGCCTGGATCTCACAGTCACCAGTCCCTCTTTATTCTCAAGGCTGATGGTGATATAATTTGAAACAAGTCTGACCCACCAGGATACAGGTCTCCCTCTGACGCTGGTTCAGGACTAGAGGCTCCAGCTGTGAACACTGACCTAACGATAGAGATCTTTTGGGATTTATCTGCTTCTGGGTCTCACTATGACAGTCTGGCACTGAGCTCCAAATCAGAGTCTTGGGTTTACTTTCCTTCCATACTCCCCAGTGGTTGGAATATTGCCTTGCAGTCTGCTAGAGACTGAGAAAGGCTGGTGGAGGAGATGCTTTGGCCACCTGGCTCGAAAGGATCAAAACACTCAGTCTGCAGAAACAGGGCTGGGAACTGGGGCCACAGGGTCCTGTGTGGCCTTGGGGTTTACCACCCTGCTCTAGTACTGGCTTTCAAATGTAATGTATGTGATCAGTTCCCTCTCCCTCTCCAAGTAGGAGCTGAGGCATCTCTCTCCATATTGAGCCACTTGGATTTGAGTGAGGGATGACATAAGCAACTCTTTTTTTCTTCTTTCTTCAATGCATTTTTTTCCTATTACTATACTAAAACCAGGCACCAGGGTCTCTTGCCTGGCTTCTTTAGCTCTTGTGAAGGTGACTTGGGGGCATGAATAGTTGTCCAAATTGGTGTCTTTATGGGGAGATGATTGCTAGAGTGCCTTATTCAGCTGCCATCTGGCTCTGCTCTTCCCGCTGTGTATTTTTATCTATTAGCTCATGCACTCTTTTTAAAAGGAGAGGGATGCATGTCCACTTTCAGGGACCACGAGAAGTCTCTGGAAGCCTGGTAGGCTTTCCCATCTCCATGGAAACACCTCCTCATCATGAACTAGTGGTGTTGGAGTAAGAAGAGCACTGAGTGATTGCAGGCGCTAACCGGGCTCTGTAGAGGGTTGGGCTTTCTATTTCTGGGAAACGAGGGAGGGAGGATGTGGTTTCAGGGAACTGAAGGAATGCCCAGCAGCTGCGTGATCAGAGGAGAATGAACTGAAATGCGGAAATTTGGGACAGTATTTGCTGAAATTTCTAGAAACTCCTTTCTCTAGGAGATGAGCCTTAGCTTCAGAAAAACCTGTTGCTGCAGAAAAACTGTGTGTTGTGTGTATCTACTGATACTGGCCGTGGAGGGGAGGGTGGCTGCAGGAGCGTGTTTTGTGGGTTCTTTCCCTCAGCTTAGTATAGAAATAAGCAGCCAGAGAACAATTTGCAAAGAGGCAGAAACTTTTACTACATAGAAAAGAAACTTTGATTGGAAAGCGACAGAGAAAGGTGCGGTCCGAGAGGAGAGCAGGCAGAGTGCCCAGGTGGGACACTGGCTCTGAGCAAGTGTCCCGGGCTTTTAAGGCATTACTGCTTTTCATTGGGTCATTCTGTGGGGGTTTCACATACTGTATGTTGACTGGCTTGGGGCTCATGGAGATAGCAGGGGTCTCCTGGAGACAGTCTGTTTCCTTAGGGGCTCAGCCCCCTCCGCTGGTAGCTCGGGGTGGAAGATTGCAACTAACTTGAAGGTGTGGTTTAAAACCCCAAGGGTCACACAAGATGGCCTGGACCTCCTGGAGCCAGTCCACTCTCCCCAGGGGCTCAATCCCTTCCTCTGCCGGCTCCGGGTGAAAGATAGCGACCACTCTAAAGGTGTCATTTAGGCTGCAAGGTCACACATGCAGCTATTAGAGGGGGAGATGCCAGTTAGTCTGGGGACAAGCTTTCCAGCTGCAGCTGGCAGCCTGCTTATAAAGGACACTCTACCTACGACCGAGAGGCCCACGGATTCCTCCCACCCCACAGCCTCACCGGATGGCCTCATCTGCCATGACTTCTTCTTCTTCTTTTTTTAAAAAGATTTATTTATTTATTTGAAAGGCTGAGTTACACAGAGAAAGAAGGAAAGGCAGAGAGAGAGAGAAGTCTTCCATCCACTGGTTCATTCCCCAGTTGGCTGCAACGGCCGGAACTGTGTGGATCTGAAGCCAGGAGCCAGGAGCTTCTTCCTGGTCTCCCACGTGGGTGCAGGGGCCCAAGGACTTGGGCCATCTTCCACTACTTTCCCAGGACATAGCATAGAGCTGGATCGGAAGTGGAGCAGCCGGGACTAGAACTGGCGCCCATATGAGATGCTGGCACTGCAGGCGGCGGCTTTATCTGCTATGTCACTGAGCCGGCCCCCATGGCTTCTTTTTAAGAGTCTGAGTTTAGCCTTTTGCCTGGAACTACAAGATAACTAGAAACTTTGAACAAAAATAGGGCAGTTCTTTTGTTGGAAGGGATCAGCACGCTTAAGTCTTGGCCTATGAAAGAACACAGTAGGCTTTTTGTGAGCAATTTGTGTCCTCTTTATGAGGCTGTGTGAGATAATTTTTTTGCAGTATGAGGAAAAACTTTAGAACTAGAAAGACTGAACAAATGCAGTGACTTGTTATAATAACCTCAAGCTGATTGTGTTTCCTTCTTTGCTTTTTATGCTTAGAAGTGACATGGGATAGGTAGGCAGCTAGCTAGGTAGGTCTGCTGAGCTGGAAGTCATAAGCCCCATATGATTCTATCTTCCTACTTGTCAATCAAAATGCCCTCTTTCCCAGGATACATCTGCTTCATCAGGGACCTAGGGAGGACTGCCATGAAAATACGGATGTTGAACTCTATAGGGAATTTGTGGAGATGCCATGTAATTTCCAGGGGACTTTATACCTAGAGGTACCACCCCCAACCTCAAAGTCAAGGCCAATAATTGGGAGGGGCGCTCTCTCTCTCTCTCTCTCTCTCTCTCTCTCTCTCTCTCATTCCCTCTCTCCTGCTATAAAACACAGCTGAAGGGGCTGCAGGGTGCTCTTTCCCTATTTCCCCTACCCTAACTTCTTTCAGGAATCTTCTGGCCCCATGCTGTGTGTGTGTGTTCACGTTTTCACCTTTTAAATAAATTTTTATCACTTTGTGCACCTTCTATGTATCAGCACTTATCATGTGTGTCTTTGTACATGACAAAAGCCTGGAGTAAAAATTTATGCACCCCTCTCCCACATCAGAAGCACAAAGATTTCAGGCCCACTTTTAACTACATAGAACCTTAAAAAATAATGCTTTTAACATTGTTTCTGGATTTATTTTCCTTTCCAATTCCTCTTTATATTAATTTATCACAAATAGTTCAATAAAGTGATATGTAAATTTGAGCAGTTTTCTATTCATCAGATATAACTGATTGAGAATCTCCCGATTAAAAAAAAGATTACCCATATATAATGATAAACATAAAGCAGCCACTTTCTAAATAATTCTTTTGAGAAATGCCTGGAACTTATTTAAAATTTAAATGGAAAAGTATTTCTAAGATATGTAAAAGAAAACTTAAATGGATAACTATATAATATTCTCATATAGAAAGAAAGGTATTTTAGTCTTCTTAGATCTCCATGATGAAACAGCACAGACTGGGGCTGCTAGGGTCTGAATGTTTGTGTCCCCCTAAAATTTGCACTTTGAAATCATCACCCCAAAATGATAGTATTAGGAAGTAGGCTCTTTGATGATTAGATCTTGATGAAGTAGAGCCTCCAAAAATGGGATTAGTTCCCATTTCAAGAGACCCTGGTGTATTCCCTTATGCCTCCCACCATCAGTAGCTTCCATCTATGAAGCAGGAAACTCATCAAGACACCAAGTCTCTTGGTACCTTGATCTTGAACTTTCTGCTTTCCAAAACTGTGAGAAATTTCTGCTGTTTATGAACTATTCAGCCTATAGTATTTTGTTATTACAGTATCCCAAACAGGCTACGACAGGTGGTTTTAACCACAAAAATTAATTTTGTCATAGTTCTGGAAGTCAGAAGTCCACGAACAAGGTGCCAATACATTCTGTTTCTGGTCAGGGCTCTCATTTTGACTTGAAGACAGATGGATTTTGCTGTGTCCTCACATGGCCTTTTTTCTGTGCACATGCTGTGGGTGAGAACTCTGCTGTTCCTCCTATTCTTATAAGGGCACCACTTCTTTTGAATTAGATGAATTGATGACTTGATTTAGCCTTAATCACTTTTCTAAAAGGCCAAATCACTTTGCGGACAGGAGAAGTGTTAGGACTTCAATATATGAATTTTTGGGGAACACAATTCAGTTTATAACAAAGGGAGGCAATGAAGACATTGGCTCAAGCCTGACAAATGAATTTCCAGTTCTGGTGCTGAGGCTGTTTTGTTGTTGTTGGTGGGGGGGGGGGGTTGTCAGGGGCTAGAGGCTGAGGAACCTAAATATGATTGCTTCCTTCATCTGAAAGAATACATTCCAACATGTTCTGAGTAAGAGTATATGGGGATTAAGGGGACTGGAAAGATTATTCACGTTAGGTACTGAACATAATAGAAAATTATACATATGTGCATATATTTATATATTAAAGATTCATTTATTCATTTGAAATGCGGAGATACAGAGAGAGAGGGAGACACATAGAGAAGGAGAGAGTTTCCATCTTGGTTCACTCCCCAAATGGCTGCAATGGCCAGAGCTGGGCCAGGCCAAAGCCAGGAGCCAGGAACTTCATCCGGGTCTCCCATATAGGTGGCAGGGGCCCAAGCACTTGGGCTATCTTCTGCATTTTTCCCAGGCACATTATTAAGGAGCTGGATTAGAAGTTGAGCAGCAGGGACTCAAACTGGTGCTCACATGTGATGCTAACCCCAAGCATGCAGGGGCGGCTTGACCTGCTGGCCCCAAGCATATTCACTTTTAACATAGGACGCCGGCACCCCGGGTTCTAGCCCTGGTCGGGGTGTTGGATTCTGTCCCGGTTGCACCTCTTCCAGGCCAGCTCTCTGCTGTGGCCAGGGAGTGCAGTGGAGGATGGCCCAAGTCCTTGGGCCCTACACCCGCATGGGAGACCAGGAGAAGCACCTGGCTCCTGGCTTCGGATCAGCACGGTGTGCCAGCCGCAGCAGGCCTGCCGCAGCGGCCATTGGAGGGTGAACCAATGGAAAAGGAAGACCTTTCTCCCTGTCTCTCTCTCTCACTGTCCACTCTGCCTGTCAAAAAAAAAAAAAAAAAAAAAAAAAGATAAGTCTTTAGGAAAGGGGGAGTTTGCATTTACTTATTTATTTATATTTGTAATAAATGATGCAAAATTGATAGCAAAGGGGGAAATTCCCTTGTCCTCCTCATTAAAAACAAAATGTAGATGTATTACAGTTAAGTGATTTAAAAAAATCAAATCACTGAAAGATACAAGCAAATCTTTATCAAATCTTTGAAGATACCAGTATTTTACTTTTTAAATGCAGAAGTCATGAGAGTAAGATTATAAGAAATATAGATTTTTCGTAGATAAGAGTCAAAACTTTTGCATGTTTGAAAAGGAGAAATAAAAAATAATCAAAAGTATCTGTTACCTGTATGAGAGACACATGGTGGCACTTGGGAAAATGTGTCATTTTCTTTACAGGGCTCTCCCTTTCCATGAACTTAGTGCTGTGTAATTACTTCCTCCCTTTCTCCTTAAATTATATAAAATATATACAATCAAATTCAAGGGTTTGTTGTATACATATGCAAGGACCCTTTCCTAAGTTTATAAGAAAGTGGAATTAAACAATGTTAATTTTTTTTGAAAAAAAAATCTCAGAGATCATGCATATGAGTGGGTTTTAAAAACCTTCATGGGAAATGAATATTAAGAAAGTGTGCATGGATTTTGAAATATTTTTGCACCAAAATAAACTTATCACTCATTATTTTGAAAAATTTTGTTATCATGAGAGGCAAAGACTCTCACATCTACTGTTTCACTCCCCAAATGCCTAGAAGCCAAGAATTCAGTTCAAGTAGTTGAGTGGCAGGGACCCAGCCACTGGAGCCATTACTGGTGCCTCCCAGGGTGTTCATTAGCAGGAAAGTGCAATCAGGAGTGACACTGGGACTGCAACCCAGACACTGCCATATGGGTTGGGGCATCCCAAGCAGTGTCTTAGCTGCTGGGCCAAATGCCCACCCTAGACTTATTTTATCAATTATATTTTTCTAGAAATGTTTTAAAATATACTTGTGTCTATTTGTGTATGTAGTGGTGCCTAGTAAGCCTCTGTGTACTTTAAAAAGATTTATTTATTTATTTCAAAGGCAAAGCAAGGTGGTGGGGGAGAAGGAGAAAGAAGGAGAGAAAGAAAGAAAGAGATCTTCCACCCACTGGTCCACTCTCTAAATGGCCACAACAGTCAAGTGTTGGACAGGCTAAAGCCAGAAGTCATGAGCTCCTTCCTGGTCTTCCATATGGTGGGAGGGGCCCATGTACATGGGCCATCTTCCACTGCCGTCCAAGGCACACTTGCAGGAAGCAGAATGGCTGGGGCTGGAACCAGGCACTCTCATATGGGATTGTTGGCCCAGCAAGTGGTGACTTTACCTGCCACCCTGCAACACCAATACCAGTCTGTGTGTGTGTCTCTGTGTGTTTGAGAAGTTTGTGTGGGTAGGGTGAGACAAGTGAGTGTGGATTAGTTCTTTTATGAAAAAAATTTTACTACTGATTTTTAAAAATTTATTTAAAAAGCAAGTAGAGATGGAGGGAGGGAGGAAAGGGGGGAGAGAGAGAGAGAGAGAGAGAGAGATCTTCCATTTGCTTGTTCATTCCCCTATTCGTATGCTTGCAATTGCCAGGGCTAGGCCAGGACAAAGCCAGGAGCCTGGGACTCAATCCAGGTCTCCCTTGTGAGTGTTAGGAACCCAAGCACTTGAGACATCATCCACTGCTTTCCCAGGTGCTTTAGCAGTAAACTGATCGAAATCCAGGACTCAACTAGGCACTTTGATAAGCGATGCAAGCATTCCAACTGGTGGCTTAATCCACTGCACTACAATGCTCACCTCATAGCTCTTTAACTAGTTTAATCTCATATCCTACTTCCTCCTGCAAAACCATCTTGAGGACTGCCATGTCTCGCATAAATTGTGTAACATTAGGCTAGGGAGAGAAGAAACTGGTCTGGGATGTGCTTTAGTCTGTCCAGGCTATTATAACAAAACACGATAAGCTGTGTCACTTAAAAATAATAGAAATTTATTTCTCACTCAATCTTCTTGCAGCTGGAAAGGCCAAGACCAAGGCACTGAGAGATCCTGTTTCTGATGAGGGCTGCTGCCTCTTTCACAGAGCAAGCCTATTATTTATTTATTTCAATTATTTATTTATTAGAGAGAGACAGTAAGAGGGAGAGATAAAGCACTCCTGTCTCCTGGTTCATTCCCCAAATGCCCACAGTGACCAAGGCTGGGCTGGACCAGGCTGAGCCAGGCTGACCTTGGGAGCTGGGAACTCAATCCGGATCTGGACATGGATGGCAGAGACACAACTACCTGGATCGCCACCACTGCCTTCCAGGATCTGCATTGGCAGGCAACTGGAGTCAGGACCCAGAGCCAGGAATTCAACCATGGTACTCCCATCTGTGACAAAGGTGTCTTAACCTGTTTATTAATTCATAGGCCAAAGACCCTTTTTACTGTGTTCTCACATGGTAGAGTGGACAGGGGGTCCCCTTGACCCTCTTTTATAAGGACACTAATCCCATTCACCAGGACTCTGCCAGCTCATACCTTGATCACCTTCCAATGCTCCCCCTCATGATACCATACCCCTGGGACTAAGGATCTCAAAATATGAATTTGGGGGGACGCAAACATTCAGACTATAATGGGGTGAGACTGATTTCCAGGGACCAATTCTGCTTCCTCTGATTATACCTGGGGTAATCCTTGTTTTCTCACTCTCCCCGCCCCCAGTAGGCCTTTCAGAGTGGACAACGTGTCCTGACATCCACCCCCTCACTTCTCCTCTTCCTTCTGCTTTTCTGTTGGGGTGGCTGGTACAGAGAGGTGGCTGATGCTCCATCCTGGACTTGGGGAAAGGGGAGAACTTGCAGCCCTTGGCTCTTGGCACTTCTTCTGGCCCTTCCTTCATTAGTAGTTGCAACAAAAGTGCTGTTTACAATGGCAATTAATGGCAAAAAGGAAAAGTAATTTGACATCAAAGTTTAAAACAGTCACCCAGGAGTCGGCATTTTGGTGTAGTGGGTAAAGCCCATGATGCTGGCATCCCATATAGGTGCTGTTGTGAATGAGCTCCTAAGGGGACCATGGCTGGGGGACCCACACCATCAGGTGACTGTGGCTGATGCCATGCTGTTCTGTGGGTCAGTGACAGGGCACGCATCCCCAAGGTGCAACTGTGCATGCCAACCTGCCTATCTGTGAGCCTAATGGGCACTGGTTTGTGTCTCAGTTGCTCTACTTCTGAACCAACTCCCTGCTCATGGAAAAGCAGTGGATGATGGCCAAATTCTTGGGCCACTGCTATCCAAGTGGGAAACCCAGATGAAGCTCCTAGCTCCTGGCTCCTGCCTGGCCCAACCCTGGCCATTGCAGACACTTGGGGAATGAAACCAGTGGATGGAAGATATCTCTCCCTCTCTCTGTGTCTCTCCCTCTCTGAACCTCTGACTCCCGAATAAATAATCTTTAAAAAAAAAGTCACCCAGGCCAGTGCCATGGCTCTGCCTGCGGCGCCGGCATCCCATATGGGTGCCGGGTTCTAGTCCCGGTTGCTCCTCTTCCAGTCCAGCTCTCTGCTGTGGCCCAGGAGGGCAGTGGAGTATGGCCTAAGTGCTTGGGCACCTGCTCCTGCATGGGAGACCAGGAAGAGGTACCTGGCTCCTGGCTTTGGATCGGCGCAGCGCTGGCCGTAGAGGCCATTTGGGGGAGTGAACAAACGGAAGGAAGACCTTTCTCTCTGTCTCTCTCTCTCTCACTGTCTATAACTCTACCTGTCAAATAAATAAAAAGAAAAATAAAAAAAGTCACCCAAACAATAGCTAAAGGGCTAATATCTTTGCTGTATATATGTTTGACAAAACTCAATAAAAAGTGCACCAAACCACAAAAGATAGAAGATCAATAGACATGAACCACTGAGTACAAAAGAGAAAACAGGAGTCTCAAACTCAGGGACTTTGGAAGTAGACTGCATGGGTTAAAATACTCCTCTTACCTCTACTTGTATATCTTTGGATAAGTTAGTTAATTTCTATATCTTAGTTTCTTCATCTGTAAAATGGGGATAGTAAGAGTAATAATGATAACACTTAACATCTATGATTATTTTAAGTACCAAAATACAAAATTCCTAGAATATGCCTAGCATATATGCTATTTAAGTGATACATTAATAATGTTATTATCATTGCACTGGAGATGTAAAAATGGGGCTGTTGCTGTGGCGCAGTGGCTTAAGCTACTGCTAATAATGGCAGCATCCCATGTATGTGCTTATTCAGGTCCCAGCTGCTCCACTTCTGATCCAGCTCCCTGCTAATGTACCTGGGAAAGCAGGTGAAGATGGCCCAAGTGCTTGGGCCCCTGCCACCCACATAGGAGACCTGGATGAAGGTCCTGGCTCCTGACTTTGGCCTGGCCCAGCCCTGGCCATTGTGACCATTTGGGGAGTGAACCAGCAGATGGAAAATATCTCTCTCTGTAAATCTGCCTTTCAAATAAATAAATAAATCTTAAAAAATGTAAAAATGCTTAGTGAAAAGTAGTAAGAAACTACATAAAATTAAAAAATGTAAAACACAAGGCATAGTGAAATTGCCATTCTTTTAAAAAATTTATTTATTTATTTGAAAAACAGAGTTACACAGAGAGGGAGGGAGAGAGACAGAGAGAGAGAGAGAGAGATCTTCCATCTACTGGTTCACTCCCCAAATGGCTGCCACAGCCAGGGCTGGACCATGCTGAAGTCAGGAGCTAAGAGTTTTATCCAAGTCTCCCACATGGGGGCAGGGACCCAAGGACTTGGGCCATCCTCCTCTGCTTTCCTGGCTGCATTAGCAGAGAGCTGGATCAGAAGTGGAGCAGCCAGGACATGAATGGGTGCCCCTATGGGATGCCAGCGTTGCAGGTGGTGGCCTCACCTCTACACCACAATATGCTGACCCCAAAATTGGTGTTCTTACACAAGGAGGGTAGTATTTAATACAGATTTCATACTTAGGGTAAGAAACTTTGTTTTGCACACCTTGAATTATCAGAACTGTTGACCTGGTAATTGCAATATATTTTAAGTTTTACTTATTTATTTGAATGGTAGGTAGAAAGAGATCTTCCATCCACTGGTTCTCTTTCCAAATGGCTACAAAGGCTGATTGTGGTCCAGGCCAAAATCAGGAACCTGGAACTCCATCCATGTCTCCCATGTGGATGGCAGGGACCCAAGCACTTGCGTCATTTTTACTGCTTTCTCAAAGACATTGGCAGGCAGCTGGATTGGAAGTGGAGCAGCTAGGACTCAAACTGGCCTCAGATATGGGATGTCAGCATTGCAGGTGGCAGCTTAACCTGCTGAGCCATAAGGCTGCCCCTAGTGACTGTACTCTTAAGAATCCATCTTTTTTTTTTTTTTTTTTTTTTTTTTTTGACAGGCAGAGTGGACAGTGAGAGAGAGACAGAGAGAAAGGTCTTCCTTTTCCGTTGGTTCACCCCTCAATGGCCGCTGCGGCCGGCGCACTGCGCTGATCCGAAGCCAGGAGCCATGTGTTTTCCCTGGTCTCCCATGCAGGTGCAGGGCCCAAGGACTTGGGCCATCCTCCACTGCACTCCTGGGCCATAGCAGAGAGCTGGACTGGAAGAGGAGCGACTGGGACAGAATCCGGCGCCCTGACCGGGACTAGAACCTGGTGTGCCGGCGCCGCAGGCGGAGGATTAGCCTGTTGAGCCGCCGCGCTGGCCAGGAGTCCATCTTAAAGAGTGATCTTAAAAGTTCCTTTTTGTATCAGGATGACCATTTTAGCATTATTTGTCATCATATATAGTTGTGAATAAACTTTCAGAAATGGAATAAAGAAAATCACAAAGCTAAGATTTATTAAGGGCTTCTCCAGCTGCTACACTTGGCTCTTTTCATCAATTTTTTTTCACTTAATCATCACAATGACCTGAAAAGGCAGATACTATTATTGTTTCCCTTTTTTTTTTATCCAGCTAACAAAATGTTTGTGATCAAAAGAATAACTTGAACAATGCTTGTGCAAGTGGTAAATATAAAAGCAAGATACTTATTGTAAACAATGTGATTTTGGCTTGCATATTAAAATGTTTCTGTGAGCAAAATCTATTGAAAAAATTCCATGAAAGGCAAAGAGTTGGGGCCAGCATTGTGGCATAGTGGATAAAACCACAGCCTGCAATGCCAGCATCCCATATGGGCACCAGTTCCAGACCCAGCTGCCCTGCTTTCGATCCAGCTCGCTGATAATGGCCTGAGAAAAGCAGCGGAAGATGGTCTAAGTGTCTGGGTCCTTGCCACCCACATGGGAGACCTGGAAAAGGCTCCAGGCTCCTGGCTCCTGGCTTCGGCCTGGTCCAGCCCTGGCTATTGTAATTTGAGGAGTGAACCAGTAGATGAAAGATCTCTGTCTCTGTTTCTCTCTCTCTAACTCTGCTTTTCAAATAAATAAATAATTTTTTTAAAAAAGACAGTTGTTATTTATTAAAATTTGTGTTTGTGAATGTTCAAAAAAATTTTTTAACGATTCATTTATTTTTTCTTGAAAGTCAGAGTTACACACAGAGAGAAGGAGTGTCAAAGAGAGAAAGAGAGGTCTTCCATCCACTAGTTCACTCCCCAATTGACTCCAAAAGCCGGCGTTGCACTGATCTGAAGCCAGGAGCCAGGAGCTTCTTCCAGGTCTCCCACACAGGTACAGGGGCCCAGGGACTTGGGCCATCTTCTACTGCTATCCCAGGCCCTAGCAGAGAGCTTGATCGGAGGTGGAGCAGCCAGGACTTGAACCGGCGCCCATATGGGATGCTGGTACGGCAGGCGGTGGCTTTACCATAACAATAAAGCTTTCCAACGTGACTTTACTTTTTTAAAACATAATTATTTTATTTATTTAAAAGACAGAGCTACAGAGAGAGGTAGAGACACAGAGAGAGAGAGGTCTTCCATTCCACTGGTTCACTCCCCAAATGACCACAATGGCCAGAGCTGAGCTGATCCAAAGCCAGGAGCCAGCAGGTCCCCAACGTGGGTGCAGGGGCCCAAGGACTTGGGCTATCTTCCACTGCCTTCCCAGGCCATAGCAGTGAGCTGGATGGGAAGAGGAGCAGCCAGGACACGAACAGGCGCCCATATGGGATGCCGGTGCTGCAAGGCTGGGGCTTTAACCCACTGCGCCACAGTGCCAGCCCTCAATCACAATTTTAAAAAATAAAAAATAACAGGATCAGCACTGTGGCTTAGTGGGCTAAGCCTCTGCCTGTGACTCTGGCATCCCATATGGGTGCTGACTCATGTCCTGGCTGCTCCTGTTCCAATCCAGCTCTCTGCTATGGCCTGGGAAGGCAGTGGAAGATGACCCATGTGGTTGGGCCCCTGCACCCTCATGGGAGACTTGGAGGAAGCTCTTGGCTCCTGGCTTCAGATCACTCAGCTCCAGCCATTGCAGTCCTGTTCTGGCTGTTGCGGCCATTTGG
Source organism: Oryctolagus cuniculus (assembly GCF_964237555.1). Classification (NCBI taxonomy): domain Eukaryota; kingdom Metazoa; phylum Chordata; class Mammalia; order Lagomorpha; family Leporidae; genus Oryctolagus; species Oryctolagus cuniculus. Next base: position 16,184,995 of record NC_091435.1, on the reverse strand, counting down.
GGAGTGAACCAGTGGACTTGGGCCATCTTCTGCTGCTTTCACAGACCAAAGCAGAGAGCTGGATTGCAAGAGGAGCAGCTGGGACACCAACTGGTACCCATATAGGATGCCAGCACTGCAGGCAGAGGCTTAGCATATTATGCCACAGCGCCGGCCCACAGCCAGATTTCTAAGAGCAATAGTTTGGGGTAAGCATTTAGCCTAGCAGCAAAGATGCCTGCATCCTAAAACAGAGTATCTGGGTTTGATTTCTAGCTCAAGCTCTTTTTTTTTTTTAACTTTTATTTAATGAATATAAATTTCCAAAGTACAGCTTATGGATTACAATGGCTTCCCCCCCATAACGTCCCTCCCACCCGCAACCCTCCCCTCTCCCACTCCCTCTCCCCTTTCATTCACATCAAGATTCATTTTCAATTCTCTTTATCTACAGAAGATCAGTTTAGCATACATTAAGTAAAGATTTCAACAGTTTGCTCCCACACAGAAACATAAAGTGAAAAATAATAGATGATTTTTTAAATGATGATGAAATCAGATCAGACCTATTGTCATGTTTAATCCCAGTGAGAGTCAAGCTCTTGCCCCCACCTTCCTGCAAATGAAGATCCTGGAAGGCAGTGGTAATGATTCAAGAAATTGGATTCCTGGATTGATTTCTACCTCCAGGCTTTGGCCTGGCCCATCTCCAGTCTTTGGGGGCATTTTGAGAGTGACCAGTGGATGGAAGCTCTGTCTACCTGTCTTTCTTTTTCTCTCTCTTTCTCTGTGTGTCTAAAATAAGTAAATTCGTAATTTAAAATAAGAGCTACGAGTTAGAGTTAACTCAGCGCAAAGCCAGTATCTTGACAGCATCTTCCATGACTTTCCATGATGGCTCCTCTGTCTCTTTGGCCTCATCTCTTGGCCCTTTTCCTCTCTGGGGTCTTCAGCTTCCCAAGCCTCTTTCTTTTGTGATGCTACGTACCATCACTCCAGTGAGCCTGGGCCTGAGTGGTCCCTCTTCATCCAGTGATATTCTGGCACACACCTCCATCTTGGTGATGTCGACCCCGCTGTCACCTTCTGTGCAAGGCTCCCTGATCACCCTCATTACATAGGGAGATTACTGATGCCATAGACAGGAGTGTCAATTGGTAAAGTCAACAACAGGAGTCACTGTGCACTTACTCCTCATGTAGGATCTCTATCCTTAATGTGCTGTACATCCGAGATTTAATGCTATAACGAGTACTCAAACAATATATTTCACTTTGTGTTTCTATGGGGGTGCAAACTGTTGAAATCCTTACTTAATGCATACTAAACTGATCCTCTGTAAAAAAAAAAAAAAAAGAAATTATCAATTCCCAACTTGACTCTCACTGGGATTAAACATGACAATAGGTCTGCTCTGATTTCATCATCATTTAAAAAAATCATCTATTATTTTTCACTTTATGTTTCTGTGTGGGAGCAAACTGTTGAAATCCTTACTTAAGGTATACTAAGCTGATCTTCTGTATATTAAGATAATCGAAAATGAATCTTGATGTGAATGGAAGGGGAGAGGGAGTGGGAAAGGGGAGGGTTGTGGGTGGGAGGGACGGTATGGGGGGGAAGCCATTGTAATCCATAAGTCGTACTTTGGAAAATTATATGCATTAAATAAAAGTTTAAAAAAAAAAAAAAGATTGCACCCTTCCTCCAACCTACCTCCAAGCCCCACTTCCTGCTGTTTGTTTTCCCTCTCTTGACACTTGCTACTTTCCAGCATCCTGTAGAACTGGCTTATTTTGTCTAGTGTTTATTCTCTCTCTCCCTCCACTAAAATATAAACATCTCAAAGGCAAGAGATGTGTGTGGTTCATGCTGCATGTCAAGTACCTAGAATAATGCTTGGACCATAGGAGGGTCTACAAAAACCTTTGCTGAATGCTGCTGATGGTGGTGTCCTTGAGTAGGGAAAACAAATGAAGGGTAAAAACAATTCTGACATGAATTCTGGGCAAGTGCAAGTGGAAAATCATTATAGTAGATCTTGTACCACTTGAGTTATTGGTATTGAGAATCATTTTTGCAACTGCCCTACCAAATATAACAGGGTTAAGTCTTTGTGGCTGTGATATTATGTAGCTTGTTTTATCTAGGTTTAGTTTGCTTGTAAATCGATCAATGTCTTACAAGGATTTTAACACGGGGAAAGGACATAGTTGTAGACCTTGGAATGCGTTTTTTAAGCCTTTATTTTTTCACTGTAGCTCTTCTCAATAGTTGTGGCTTTGTCAGAACTTGCTGCACATGGCCTTTTTTTCTTTCCAGCTATAGGTGGCAGCACACTACTGCCTACGACCATATACACAGGATACACAGGCTGGGTTTGTGAAATCAGAGCTGTTGGTCAGGAGACAGTAGCTAATGAGTAATCAGTCCAAGCTGAATGGCAAATTAATGCCTTCATTAACTGAACAAACTAGCTTCTTTTATACACAAGGTCAGAGTATTTATTACCCAGTGCACTTCGTAAAGCAAAACTCAGGTACATTATGTAACTTTACTATGGACCTCCTGATTTATCTGCATGTAGCATATGCAACACCTCACTTGGAATTCATCTTTAATAAGGACTGGTACCATTCTGATATATTTATTGATAAAAGTCACTCTTGATCCAAAGCCTCATTTTTCTCACATAAAGTAAATGAAAAAGCGATTACCTTAAGCACAAGCCACTCTTACAAAATGACATTGGGTGGCCTGTTCCAAATTGAATTCTTAGCAATAAAAATGAAGTGTGATCTTTATTGATCAAACATGTTTGCCACTTAGGTTAGATGAAAACTTATTTAACATTTGGAGTAGGTTGCACAGATACAAAGTTTATTACTTACCATCTACTGTATGTCACATTTTAAGTGAGTCGAATGCTTAATTTTATCACCATTGTCAGAGAACAATGTGAAGATTGCAAAAACTCTTCTTACACAGAGACCGTCAGGAACCTAGTGAAGTTCTCATTGCAGATCAGTATGTGTAATAGAAATAGAAAGTGAGATCCAAACTGTAAATTGCATATGAAATTTTAAATTTTCTAGAAACTATTTTAAAGACTAAAAAAAGTATCTGAATTATTCTAATACATTTTATATGTAAACTGATACAACCACAATATTTTTATCATGTAGCCCATATAAAAATCCTGGAGATATTGCACTTTTTTCTTCCCTTTAATCTGGGTATATTCATGTTTATAGCTCATCTCAGTTCAGTTTACCACATTTTAGATCTTCAGTAGCTCTGTGTGGCCATTGGATACCATAATGTCCAGCTCAGCCATAAAGACTTAGTAGTACCAATAGAATAAATAAAGGGGAGAGCTATCCAACATGGGAAGCGAGATACACAGCAGAATCATAGAATGGCGGATGTCCTAAACAGCACTCTGGCCTCAGAATCAGCCCTAAAGGCATTTGGATCTGGCTGAAAAGCCCATGAGAGTATTTCAGGCATGGAATGCCAAGACACTGTGGCAAAAAAAAAAAAAAAAAAATCAATCTCTGAGTGAGATCCCAGTGGAAAGAACAGGTCTTCAAAGAAGGAGGTACCTTTCTCTGAAGGGAGGAGAGACCTTCCACTTTGACTATGACCTTGTCTAAATAAGATAAGAGTTGGTGAACTCAAAAGGCTTCCATAGCCTTGGAAACTCATGACTGGAGCATAGGGAGATTACTGATGCCATAAACAGTAATGTCAATTTGTAAAGTCAACAACAGGAGTCACTGTGCACTTACTCCTCATGTGGGATCTCTGTCCTTAATGCGCTGTACATTGAGATTTAATACTATAACGAGTACTCAAACAGTATTTTTCACTTTGTGTTTCTCTGTGGGTACAAACTGTTGAAATCTTTACCTAATGTATACTAAACTGATCTTCTGTATATATAGAAAATTGAAAATGAATCTTGATATGAATGGAAGGGGAGAGAGAGCGGGAAAGGGGAGGGTTGCAGGTGGGAGGGAAATCATTGGCGGGGGGAGCCAATGTAATCCATAAGCTGTACTTTGGAAATCTATATTCATTAAATAAAAGTTAAAAAAAAGACTTAGTAGTATCTGCCATGAGTTGAATTGTGCACACCGCCACACCCTGACATTCATAAGTTCAATTCCTAACCTTTAGGAGCTCAGAACCTTTGACTGGCAGTTGCACCCTTGCTCTGCAACTCTGTGATGTTCCTTTTTTATTTATTTGCATGCGTTTCATAAATACAACATTAAGAACATAGTAATTCTTCCCATCATACCAGCCTTTTCACCAGCTCTCCTACTCCACTTCCTCTTCTGTTTCTTGTTCCCTGTTCTACTTTTTCACTAAGATATATTTTCATTTAACTTTATATAGAGAAGATTAACTCTATTCTAGGGAAAGAATTCAACACATTATATGAGAAAGAAAAAGGAAAAGAAAAAGACAGGAAGAAAAAAAAAAAACAAACAAACTATTCCTCAACAGTCCAGGCAAGGGCTGTTCAAAGTTATTGCATCTCCAATGTGATTTTGCCCTTTCCCCCCTTCCTCTTTTCCCTTCTCTCCTCCACCTTCTTTCCTTTTAGAAACTTAATTATTTTTAAAGAACCCAAGAATGATACATCTTTTGTGAGGTTTTAGACATAACTCTGAGACATAAGAATATCCTCCACTTAATATACTAGATGAAAGTGATTCTTGAGAACAAGTTTTATTATTAAGTCTCATGATACAACTCTTTGAAGACAGAGGTCCTGCATGGGAAGTTAGTGCACAGTGACTCTTGTTTATTTAACAGTTAATGCTCTTATGTATGATGTCAGTGATTGCCAGAGGCTCTTGACATGAGCTGCCTGGGCCATGGAAGCCTTTTGGATCCACTAACTTGACAAGGGCAAAAGAGAAAAGTGCATCCTTCTTTGGTGGATGCTTATTTCCACTGGAGTCTCATTCACAGAGGTCCGTAATGTAGAATATTTTTGCCATAGCTTTTCATACTGGAAATGCTCCCCTGGGCTTTTCAGCCAGACCAGATGCCTTAAGGGCTGACTTCGAGGTCAGGGTGTTACTTAAAGCAATTGTCATTCTATGAGTCTGCTGTGTGGACTGCTTCCCATGTTGGAGTGTTCACTCCTTTTAATTCTGTCTATTATTATTACCAAACATTTAGTTTTATTAATATGGTCACTTTAACACTTGTTCTTATATATATGGTCACTTTACCACTTAATCCTAACCATTTGATCTATCTTCATAACACTTATGTTGCTATTTTTATCAGCTAACTTAAGGGAATTTGGGACCAGTCCCATGGCAAGTTTTTAAACTGTACCCTTAGAAGTAAGTCCGTGGGAATGTATGCAGGACTATATTGTTTTACAGTTACAAATTTCATGTATTTCACAATTACAACTTTAGGATCTTGGTGATTCTTCTCACCCACACTCCCACCCCCTTCCTCTGCCCATTCTTATTCTCTCTTTTATTAAGAATAAGATCTATTTTCAATTCACTTTATACACATATGCCTTGAATCTTGGGTCCCCCTCTTCCTTCACTTTCTCCCTTTCTCTTTGTAAATCCTCTTCTATTTGCAAATCCTCTATTACTTGCCCTTACAGCACTCATCAAAGTATGTATCAGAGTAGTGCAGTTACATAGCATAGATGTAAGCAGGCAATTTCCATTAAAGTAAGAGCAATGGGCTCCTCCTAATCAGGGAGAGCCTGACTTGCCTTGTGTCTTCAAAAGGGATATTGTGCCCCCACCCCAGCTCCTCCTAGAACCGCGGTTGTGCAGGCCAAGTGCTGGCCCCCAAATTGCTTTGAAAACCGTAAATAATCACACAGCTGGGAATGGGTATTCTTTATCTTTTATTTGTGCATAGTAAGCATTTAGAGATGAAATGAAGCATCCTCCAACTTGCTTTGGTTTCTTCTCTCTCTAATTATCTGGGATCCCCAATTCTTAGCAGGGTATTTGTGAAAAGGGATTGGTCCCTGTCACTTCCTTGTCATTTGGCAGCAGCAGGCTGCATTTGGTCACTTCCCCAGCATGTTTTGTACACTTCTCTAGCCAATGCAGAAGCACTGTCCCCTATTTGCACATCTCTAGGAATGGACCCTAATAGGGCTGCTGCATTAGGTAAATTAAGGGTTAGTTTGCATCATAGTAAATGTGAATAGTGAGCTTGAAATTGTGCAGTGCAGAATGTGCCCAGAGGCACACAATATTCCAGTCCTATATGATTAAGTCACACAAATAATCCCTTTTATCTTGCCATAATCATAGATACAGAATGACTTTGAACCTTCTGAGAGTTAGGGTCATGGAGAGACATTTCCCTGGGTCATTAAAAGAGAAAAAAATTTATGTCTTTCTCATGAGAAAGACCATTCAGAGGGTGATACAGGCTTATGGCTTGATGCTGTGCTCATGACAGAAATGCCTGGCATGTGTGCCAGGGCTTATGCTTGTGTTCTGGATCAAGCCTTGCCTGGAGTACTTGTGCTCAGTCACATTAGCCAATATAGATGCTTAGACAGACAGTTGATTTGAACTTTCTGTTTCAGGCTACAGTGGAGATAAAGGTAAAGGAAAAGGAAGGGGAAGATGTTTCTAGTCTGTAATGCAAAACTAACACAAAAGTGAATCCAAATTTCTTTAGTCCCCCATGGCAACTTGGATTACAGTTTCTCAATGAAATCAGGTCAAATGACAGTTCTCTTTCTCTGTTAACCTATAATACTATTCTGAAGTCTATATATGCAATGGAAATACTGTACATTTGTGAGTGTCCTGCTATGAAAATATATACCACTTTACATATAAAAACTTAAAATATTTCTACCATTGTATGGCTTAATCATAGAACACTTAAATAGAAGTTTGTGATCTAGCCTAGAAATTTAATTTACACTGTATATTTTCATTTCTAACATATTTTGGTTTAATATATCTAGAAATATATTTTTGATGTATCATCTATTTCCCAATTTTTCTTATTAATTCATGGCTAGGAAAACACTACTTTTACAGACAGATAACTGCTTAAATTTGCAAGGAAATGGAAGAGACCTTTAACACAACTCAACATCCTACTACAAATATCAAAAGTTGGATCAACATATGCCCAGAGTTATAAAGATATAATATAATTTTAAAAGTCTTTAGTAACAAAATCCTAAAGGGCCCCCAAATTTTAGTCTTAGCTTTGCTCTATCCCTATACCAGCTGTTTCTACTAAGTACTCAATTATCTGCCGGATGTTTTCAATTCTTTCTGGGACTAAGAAGAGGCCACTGGGACAGTAGCTCAAATGCAACTATCCTTGCCAAATAATGAAACTGGGAAGTAGTTTTGGCTGCTTCATCACTGAAAGCTCTTAAATCCCAGTATGTTTCTCCAGGGTTCTGGGCTCCCCACCTAGCCTCTTTCTTTTGCCTGGTTGTCTTGGGTACTTGGGTTTTGTTCTTGTGTCCTTTCCCAATGTGGAAACTAGCATCTCCCTCTCTCTTGCAAACTTCATTACCTTGTATTCTGTCCTTTATCTTCCTGCACTGACTTGAGATGGATTCCTACAGAGCAAACATCAAGAGCTGTCATCGAATATTCCATGGTTCTGTCATTCTCGCTGAAGACTATCTCTGGTGTTGTTCTTAGATCCTGGAAACTAGAAGGAACGTGATCCTCTCCAGTTTGTATAAGGGTACTTCAACAGGTTTATGGAAAGAGAATTAAAGGATGTTTATTTTGGTAAAAAGGGTTTTTTTTGTTTGCTTGTTTGTTTTTATATGAATTTGTCATAGTATGCATTTCCACTAACTTTTTCAAGACCCTTGTACTTTCTCTGGCTGTGAATTTTAATCCCTGTACCGAGCCTGCTCTTTGTTTTTCCTTTGCCTCACTTTCTAGCTCATTTCCTTCTATATCTTTTTCCACTAGCTCCATTGCCTGAACCTTCTGCATTTGGCACCAAAATAGTTTATTCTAAGCCCTTGCCCCAGGTCTGATGCTGGTGACCAGATGGCAGTTGAGAGATATTAACGACAACATTTATACCCATGAATTGAGAGGCAATACTCTTTACATCATTCCTAAAGTACTCAGTGGTTTTCTCAGTTGGGATAAAATGATATTTTCAAAAATTGTATTGCTTTCTTATTTGGGCAGATTTTAAAATGTGTTTATTAGCTAATGCATTTTTAATACATTTTATCTAAAGAAATATCACTGCCTCTCCAAGTTTTTGCAAATATTTCTTCTTTTTTGTTCTTGTTTTCCTGCATCTTCTTTCTATTTACTCCCCAGCCATCCTATGTACTTAAATTGTATGAAGTTTTATGATTAACTATATTAATGAAACTGACTTTTTATGTTAATTCAAAAAGATGAATGACTAGAGTATTTTAAACTTGTCTCTTAAAAATATATGACTGTATTACAGAGTAGAAAGCTATCATTTTTTTCCTGATGACTAGCAGCATTTCTCTGTTTTTGAAATATCTGACTGGCTGGTGACAGATGTGAGCCTTTGACACAAGCTGGGCCAGACGTTCTTCCCTAAGACTTTTCAAACTAAAGCTGGGAGAGAGAAGCCATGTGATAGGCTTGGATATGTTTTGTCCCCCCAAAATAACTTGTTTCCCAATGTGGTGATGTTAAAAAGTGTGGGGACTTTAGGATATGAAACCTAGTGAGAGATGGTGAGGGCAGTGTCCCTGCAAGGGATTGAGGCGCTTCTTCTGAGATGGTTTTCAAGAAAGGGTTGATCCAAAAGGGTAGGCCTGCTCTTTCTCTGGCTTCTGTCTTACCACATGATCTCTCCTTGCATGGACTCGCACAGCGATGCCATCTACTATGATGTGATACAACCAAGGGGGCCTGGCAGAAACTAGTGCCATGGACTTTCAGCCTCTGAAAATGTGAGTTAATAAAACTCTTTTATTTATTCATTACCCAGCCTCAAGTATTTTTGTTGTAGCAATAGAAAATGGACTAACATACCTCCTCTATTTCGGTTACAACTGCATAACAAAGAATCATGAAATGAAAGTGACTTAAAAGAGTGAGTACTCATGAATCTCACACAGCTGCTGGTCTCCTAGGTGGGTTCAGTGGGGGTTGCTCATGTGCCTTCAGGCTTACAGTGGGCTGATTTCAGCCATAGCAGTTGAGGTATCTCTAGACCACACTGCAGATTTGCACATCTGTTTCAGCTGAGAATATGCAAGGTCACAGAGAACTAGGCTAAGTGGCATATTGTGATTTCTCCACGTATGTCATTGGCCACAGCAAGTCACATGGATAAGCCCAAAAGCAAGGTAGAAGTATATACCACCCACAAAGATCTCTTGGCAAGGGAGTAGCTACTTGGAAAGGTAAAGAATTGGGACCAGTCCTTCAATTTGTCATGGCTCCGCTCCTGCTTGGCCATAGAACTGGTACGAATGAGCTCCTTGTGCAATTGTCTGTCTACAGTAAGAGAAGATGAAGCTAAAATCTGGAGAGAAGCAGAGGGAACAGAGGATGGGAGAAAGTCCTGATAATATTCCAATTTTTATTTTTTTAAGAAATAAATTTTACGTATTTATTTATTTAAAAGGCAGAGAGACACACATAGAGAGAGGGAACTCCCATTCACTGGTTTACCCCATAAATGCCCACAGTTGTCAGAGCTAATCTAGGATGAAGCCAAGAGCTAGGAGTTCAATCCAGGTTTCCTGTGAGGGTGAAAGGGAACCAAGTACTTCAGTCATCACTTCCTGCCTCCCAGGGTCTGCATTAGCAGGAAACTGGAGTTTGGAGCTTGAACCAGGTATTTTTCTCACTTTTAAAAAAATTTATATAAGGTAAAAAAATTTCATTTATTTCATAGATACAGATTTAGGAGCATAGTGATACTTCCCACACTACCTTCCTTCCTGCCCACACTACCACCTTCCCTCTTCATTCCTTTCTTATTCTTTCTTTTAATTTTTAGAATGACATACTTTTGGTTTATTTTATAATCATAAAGTTAATCTTCCATTAAGTAAAAATTCAACAAATTGTAAGAAAAAAAAAAAAACGCTGTTCCTCAACAGTAGAGATAAGGGGTATAAACAATAGTCAGATCTCAAAATGTCAATTTCAGTCATATACATTACATTTTTTTTACTCTATTAGTTACCACAGATCAGGGAAAACATGCTATTTGTCTTTTGGAGTCTGGCTTATTTTACTAAGTATATTGGTTTCTAGTTGCATCCAATTTGTTATAAAAGACTGGATTTCATTCTTTTTTATGGCTGAGTAGAGTTCCATAGTGTATATATACCACATTTTCTTTATCTAGTCATGGTTTATGGACATCTAGGTTGATTCCATATCTTAGCTATTGAGAATTTAGATGCAATAAGCGTGGGAATACAAATAACTCTTTCATATTCTGATTTCATTTCACTTGGGTAAATTCCAAGAAGTGGGATGGCTGGGTCATGTGGTAGATATATTTTCTGATTTATGAGGAATCTCCATAATGTCTTCCATAATGGCTGTACTAGTTTGCATTCCCACTACCAGTGTATTAGGGTACCTTTTCCTCTACATACTCACCATCAATTATTGATTTCTCTTTGTATATGAGAGCCATTTTAACTGGGATGAAGTGAAACATCATTGAGGTTTTGATTTGCATTTCCCTGATGGCTAGTGATCCTGAACACTTCATGTGCCTGTTGGCCATTTAAATGTCATCTTTTGAAAAATGCATGTTCAAGTCCTTTGCCCATTCTTAACTGGATTGATTATTTTGTTGTTGAGTTTCTTGAACTCTTTATCAATTCTGGATATTAATCATTTATCAGTTGTGTAATTTGAAAATTTTTCCTCCCATTCTGTTGGTTGACTCTTCACTTTGTCAAGTGTTTCCTTTGTAGTGCAGAAGTGTCTTAGTTTGATGTAATTCCATTTGTCTATTTTTGCTTTTATGGCTTGTGCTTCTGGGGTCTTTTCCAAGAGGTCTTTGCCTATGCCAGTGTCTTTCAGAGTTTCCCCAGTATTGTCTAGTAATTTGATGGTATGTATCCATAAAGCAATGTTCTTGTGTCAAACTTCTGCATGCACAGATACAATTTTCCCAGCACCATTTGTTGAGTAGACTGTCCTTTCTTGAGGGAGTGATTTTAGCTCCTTTGTTAAAGATTAATTGGTTGTAGATACATGGATTGATTTCTGAGGTTTCTAGTCTGTTCTGTTGGTGTGCAAGTCTATTTTTGTGACAGAACTAGACTGTTTTGATTATAATTGCCCTGCAATATGTCTTAAAATCTGGTATTGTGATGCCTCCAGCTTTATTTTTGTTGTATAGGATTGCTTTAGCTATTTGGAGTCTCTTGTGTTTCCATATAAATTTTAGCATAATCTTTTCTAGATCTGAGAATAATGTCATTGGTATTTTGATTGGAAATGCAGTGATCCTTTAGGTAGTATGGACAATTTAATGATATTGATTCTTCCAATCCATAAACATGGATGATTTTCCCATTTTTTGGTGTCTTCTACTTCTACTTCTTTCTTTAATGTTTTGTAATTTTCATTGTAAAATCTTTCAACTCCTTGCTTAGATATATTCCAAGGTATTTAATGCTTTTGTGGGTATTGTGAATGAAACTGAGTTACAAGTTGTTTCTCAACCATGACATTGTCTGTGTATACAAAGACTATTGATTTTTTTTGTTGATTTTATATCCTGTAATTTTACCAACAATCTTATGATTTCCAATCGTCTCTCTTTTTCTCTCTTTTTTTTGACAGGCAGATTTAGATAGAGAGGGACAGAGAGAAAGGTCTTCCTTCCATTGGTTCACCCCCCAAATGGCCACTACGCCTGGTGTGCTGTGGCTGGCACGCTGTGCCGATCCGAAACCAGGAGCCAGGTGCTTCCTCCTGGTCTCCCATGTGGGTGCAGGGCCTAAGCACTTGGGCCATCCTCCACTGCCTTCCCGGGCCACAGCAGAGAGCTGGACTGGAGCAACCGGGACAGAACCGGCACCCCAACCGGGACTAGAACCTGGAATGCCAGCACCACAGGTAGAAGATTAACCTAGTAAGCCACAGCGCTGGTCTCTCTCTTTTTTAAGATTTATTTATTGTATTTGAAAGGCAGAGTTACAGGGAGGCTGAGAGAGAGAGAGAGAGAGAGCGCTCTTCCATCCATGGTTCACTCCCCAGATGGTCGCAATGGCCAAAGCTGGGCTGATCCGAAGCCAGGAGCCAGGAGCTTCTTGGGCCATCTTCCACTGCTTTCCCGGGCCATAGCAGAGAGCTGAATCAGAAGTGGAGCAACCAGAACTTGAACTGGCACCCATATGGGATGCCGGCACTGTAGGCTGTGGCTTTACCCACTACACCACAGTGCTGACTCTCCAATAGTCTCTTAAGGGAGTCTTTTGGTTCCCCCATATAGAATCATGTCATTTTCAAATATGGATAGTTTGACTTCCTTCTTTTCAATCTGTAACTCTATGATTTTTTTTTTCCTAATGCTCCTGACTAAAACTTCCAGAAATATATTGAATAGCAGTTGTGAAAGTGGGCATCCTTGTCTAGTTCCAGACCTTAGTGGGAATGTTTACAGCTTTTTCCCATTCAATATGATGCTGGATGTGAGTTTGTCATATATTGCCTTGATTGTTCTGATTAATGTTCCTTTTATATCCAATTTGCTTAACGTTTTCATCATGAAAGGATGCTGTACTTTGTCAAATACTTTCTCTGCATCTATTGAGATAATCATATAGTTTTTATTCTTCAATTTGTAAATGTGATGTATCACATTTATTGATTTGCATATATTGGACCATCCCTGCATACCAAGGATAAATCTCACTTGATCCAGGTGAATGATGTTTCTGATTGTTGCATTAAATTGCTAGTAATTTTTTAATAGAGTCATTTATTTATTTGAAAAGAAGAGTTAGAGACAGACAGAGGGAGAGACAGAGAGAAAGGTCTTTCATCCACTGGTTAACTCCCCCAAATGTCTTCCATGCATGGCTGGAGCTGAGCTGAGTGGAAGCTAGGAGCCAGGAGCTTTTTCCGGGTATCTGACGTGGGTGCAGGGGCCCAAGCACTTGGGTCATCTTCCACTGCATCCCCAGGTCATAAACAGACAGCTGGATCAGAAAAGGAGCAGATAGGACACAAACTGGAACCCATATGGTATGTTGGTGCTTGCAGGCAGAGGTTTAGCCTATTAAACCATAACATCATCCCCAGATCGCTAGGATTTTGTTGAGGATTTTTGCATCTATGTTTATCAAGCATATTGGCCTATAATTTTCTTTCTTTGTTGTATCCTTTTCTGGTTTTAGAATTAAGGTGATTCTGGCTTCATAAAAGGAGTTTGGGAGGATTCCCTCTCTTTCAGTTGTTTTGAGTGGTTTGAGAAGAATTGCAGCTTCTTTTTCTTTTAAAGTCTGATGGAGTTCTGCGGTGAAGCCATCCAGTCCTGGGATTTTCTTTTTTGGGAGAATGGGAGAATCATTTTTTTTTTTTTTTTTTTTGGCAGGCAGAGTGGACAGTGAGAGAGAAACAGAGAGAAAGGTCTTCCTTTGCCGTTGGTTCACCCTCCAATGGCCGCTGCAGCTGTTGCGCTGTGGCGGGCACACCGTGCTGATCCGAAGCCAGGAGCCAGGTGCTTCTCCTGGTCTCCCATGTGGGTGCAGGGCCCAAGGACTTGGGCCATCCTCCACTGCACCCCTGAGCCACAGCGGAGAGCTGGACAGGAAGAGGAGCAACTGGGACAGAATCCAGCGCCCGGCACTAGAACCTGGCGTGCCGGTGCTGCAGGCGGAGGATTGGCCTATTGAGCCATAGCACAGGCTATGGAAGAATCTTTATTAGCAATTCAATCTCTGTCTTGGTTATTGGTCTGTTTAGGTTTTCAATGTCTTTATGACTTAATTTTGAAGATTCTGTGTCCAGGAATCTATCCATTTCTTTTAGACTTTCCAATTTGTTGGCATAAAGCTGTTTGTAGTAACTCCTGATGATTCTTTTTATTTCTGTGGTATCCACTGTTATCTTCTTTTTCATCTCTGCATATATTTATTTGGGTTTTCTTCCTCTTTATTTGGTTAGTTGGATCACAGTTCGATCAATTTTGTTTATTTTTTCAACAAACCAGTTCTTCATTTCACTGATATTTTTTGTTATTTTTGTTTTGATTTTTTAATTTATTCTCTAAATTTTAATTATTTCTTTCCTTCTACTAATTTTGGGTTTAGTTTGTTGTTGTTTTCGTAGGTCCATCATTTATTTGATGCCTTTCCAATTTTTTGATGTAGGCACCAGTTGCTATAAACTTTCCTCTTAATACTGTTTTTGCTATATTCAATAAGATTGAAATATTATATTGTCATCTTCATTGTTCCCAAAAATTTTTGATTTCCCTTTTGATTTCTTCTGTGGACCACTGTTTATTGAGGAGCATATTGTTCAGTCTCCATGTGTTTGCATATTTTCTAGATATTCTTGAGTTGTTAATTTCCAGCCTCATTCCATTTTGGTCAGAGAAGATGCATGGTATGATTCAATTTTTTGAGTTTGCTGAGACTTGCTTCTTGGCCTAGCATATGGTCTATTCTAGAGAACATTTCATGTACTGATGAGAAGAATGTGTATTTCTCAACTGTGGGATGATGAAATGCTCTGTTGATATGTTAGATCCATTTGGTCCATAGTGTAGATTAGTTCTGTTGTTTCGTTTTTTGGTTTTCTGTCCAGTTGCTCTAGTAGTGAAATGGATGAAAGTGGATTGTTGAAGTCCCCCATTACTATTGCACTGGAGTCTATGTCTCCCTTTAGTTCCATTAATATTTGTTTTACCTAGGCAGGTACCCTGGCATTGGGTGCATATACATTTATTATAGTCATGCCTTCCTGTTGAATTGATCCATTAATCAACACATCATACCCCTCTTTGTCTCTTGTAATGGTTTTTGTGTTAAAATTTATTTTTTTTATGATATTAGGATGGCTATAGATGCTCATTTTTGCTTTCCATTGGCACAGAGTATCTTTTTCCATCCTTTCACTTTCAGTCTGCTTGTAATTTTGTTGGTGAGATGTGTTTCTTACAGGCAGCAAATCATGGGTCTTCAGCCAGTATGGATCTTTTAATTGGAGATTTTGGCCATTTACATTCAAAATTATTATGGATAACTAAAGATTTGGTCCTACCATTTTTCCATACATATTCCTATTGTTTGCTTTAAATTCCCTTTGTACTTTAACCAGTAGATTTTCTGCTTTCACATTCTTTCATAATTACAACTGTCATTTTCTGTTTCTCTGTGTGGTGCATTCTTAAGAATCATTTGTAAGGCTGGACAAGTGGTGACTAATTCTTTAAATTTCAGTTTGTTTTGGAAGGTCTTTATCTGATCTGGATATGGGATACAGGCATCCCAACCAGTATCTTAACCACTAAGCTAAATTCCCACATTTCCAATTCTTAATAAGGTCTCTGATAATGCTCATATTACCACATTTCATTTGTTTAGTTGATCAGTTTTCTTTATTATGGTGTGGGCTTCTCAGTGTCTCTTGAAACTCCCCTCCCCTTTCTGACACAAATTAGTGTAAATGACATTTCTGTTACTTGCACATATGTGTTACTTGTCACATATGTGTTATTTTCCTGATCAGAGAGCTTGCCTTTATATCAAAAGATGCTTTCTCCATTCCAATGTAACATGCTTTATGTTTAGTTTTGGGAATACAAAAATATTTTCATATTAGCAGTAAACATTAGCCCTTATATTTCACAGGTTATTAGTTTATCACATTAAACTGGATCGCACAATTTTCAAATGAAAACATTGCATAAACATTTTACATAATATGTGTAAATTGGGAAAGGCATATAAAAACACTTAGTACAAAGCTAAATTGTTTATACTGTTAACCTAATAATTTTATTCCTAAGAATTTCCTTCAAAAGGATAACAGAAGGAAATATCCATAAGCAAGAAGTAGCTTAAGCTACTTCATTCATAAGACTAAATAAGGGGAAACATCTAAATTAAGAGATTAATTTAACAAATTATTCCAGTTTATCAGGATGGCATAGTATATAGCCATTATGTTAACTGAGGAAAATTATATAAAATAGTGTGATCTGTTTATGACATAATAAGTGAAATATCAGAATACAAAATAGTACCTACATGGATATCCAAACTATGTATATATGATCACTTCCCATAGACATCCACTCTCTCTATATATAATTCACACAAACACATACAGCTATTTTCTTTTTGTGTATTTTAGAGAATGCTTTATTTTGAATCTACTTGTAATTTTATTGGGGCAGATAGGAGACATTCATCATCTTTGAGTAAAATTACTCTTCAATGAGCCCTTTATATATACAAAGCCAAAATCCTATTCTGTAATCAAGAAGGTTGGGGACAGGCATTCATCTGGTGGTAACGATGCCTGCCTCCCATGTTGGAGTGCTTGGGTTCACACCTCAGCTCTGCTTCCAATTCTAGCTTTCTGCTGAAATAAGTCCTAGGAGATAGGATGTGATGGCTCAAGCAGCTGAGTTGCTGCCATCCACATAGGAGACCTGGATTGAGTTCCTGGCTCCTCTTTGCAGCCTAGTACAGCCTTGGCCCAGCTTTGGCTGTTGGGAAAACTTGAGGAGTGAATCAGCAGATGGGAGCTCTGTCTGTCTCTCCACCTTGAAAAAAAATGAAAAAGAAGCTTGAAGATCACATACTAAACATATCTGAATAAAATGATCAAAGGCTGGATTTTCCGTGGGCAGAATTGCCTGTCTAAAATATGGTGATGATGCTGCCTATGGGTGAGAATATGGTAGGTGAATCCTTCTTTCAGTGAGGAAAAGGGGGGTTGGGGAGTATACTCTGGGGAGGGGAGGCTCATGGTCATAGGTGGTCTGGGGAAGGTCAGGAAGAGGGAAACACTGTGGAGGGGCACAGATGATGGACAAATCTCCAGGTGCAGTGACGATTAATATGCAGTACTGAATATTTCTTTTTCTCACATTATAATTATTCCTGTTAGTTCTTAGTTAGCTAACTTAGTTAACTACCTTAGTTAGTTAGTTAGCCTTCAGTAAATTGTCTTAAATACTTATCCAGGTATTTGCTTATTTTTGGAAATTAAAGCAGGGGTTGCAACTCTCCTTGGATATAAAAAGAGCGTGGCTTGCATGGAGAAGTGATAAGAAAATGAGCAATGATGACCCAAGGAGAAGTCCCTGGTGGCATAGTTCAGGATGAGTTAATTTGTGGATTACATAAGCATCCCATTGGTATGATAGACTCTGTTTCTGCTTGCCATTTTTTTCCCCTCTATCTTTTTTCTATGGAGTAATTTTAGTCTCCTACTCTGCTATACTTAGGGGAGGCCATTTACTTGCTGTGGAAAATGAAAAACATTTCATTTCTGGGCTGAAATATTAAGGACCAGTGCTTTGCTGTTCAGGTCTCTCTCCCTCACTCTTGACCTGAGAAGATGCCAGATAGATGCTGCTCCATCAATCTGGCTCCTAAAGTGAAGATTAGGGATGAAGGTAGGGGTCAAAGCCAAGACCAAATTTCATTTGACATGCTTTGTGGCTTTCATGGTTAACTTTATGTGTCAACTTGATTGGATCCTGGAGTGCACAGGTATTTGGCTGTACTTTATTTTTGGGTGTATGTATCTGTGAGAGTCTTTCTGCATGAGATTAGTATTTTTAGCCAGTGGGTTCAGTAGATTTCTCTGTCCAACTGAATGAGCATCATCTAATCCATTGAAGGCCTGAATAGAACAAAATGTATGGAGAGAGAATTTACCCCTTTTGCCTGAGTATTTGAGCTTCTTCTGCGTCTCCCACGTGGGTGCATTGATCTCTTGCCTTCAGACTGAGACTGGCACTATTAGCTCCCCAAGTCCTCAGGCCTTTGGACTTGGACTTAACTACAATGCCAACATTCCTAGATCTCCAGAGCACAGATGGGACTTCTCAGCCTCCATAACCCAGTCAACCAATTTCTCATAATAAACTTCTATCTCTCTCTTTTATATATAAGATACATATATATAAATATGTATAATTATTTATATATATATATATATATATATATATATATATATATTTCTGTTGGTTCTGTTTCTCCAGAACACCCTTAGGAAAGTAGTAACCCTTTGTGGTTGTAAGCAATAGAGATTTGGGGGTTATTTAATACTGGAGCATAAACTGGCCTGTCCTGATTTATACAATGGAGATTTTTCACAAACCCAAAGGAAGTAGAAAATGGGACACTGAACCTCCCATTGCCATCCATAAGAGGGGTTTTCTGCAGACTGAAGTCTATGAGGCTTCTGGGTTTCTCCTTGACTTACATTTGCAATTGGACTTTTATGTTACTGCCAAGTAATCTGATGACATTCCTCTGAAATATTTTTCTCTCCATATGAATGATATATTTGTTCACTCTCTCACGCTATCACCCAATCTCAACTTTTATCTCTAAAGTTCCCCATAATTTTCCAATGTTAACTATGTATGAGATATTTACCCGGGCTAATTCACTGAGTATGTTGAATGAACTTTGACTTATACACAGTTGTCAAAAAAAAAAAAAAAAAAAAAAAAAAAAAGGCTGGTGCCGCGGCTCACTAGGCTAATCCTCCGCCTGTGGTGCTGGCACCCCGGGTTCTAGTCCCGGTCAGGGTGCTGGTTCTGTCCCAGTTACTCCTCTTCCAGTCCAGCTCTCTGCTGTGGCCCGAGAGTGCAGTGGAGGATGGCCCAAGTGCTTGGGCCCTGCACCCCATGGGAGACCAGGAGAAGCACTTGGCTCCAGGCTTTGGATCAGCACGGCATGCTGGCCGTAGCGGCCATTGGGGGATGAACCAACGGAAAAAGGAAGACCTTTCTCTCTGTCTCTCTCTCACTGTCCACTCTGCCTGTAAGAAAAAAAAAAAAAAAGAAAAGAAAAAGAAAAACAGTATTTGAGAAAGTCTGTATCTTAACTGTGCCTCCAATTTTTATCTTAAGAAGCCAACCTGAAAATCATGCTTTTAAATGAAAGAATTTGATTTTAGGCTGTAAATTGAAAAGACATGAAAAACAAAAGCAGGGACGCAGATTAATTAGAAAGGCCTCATTAGTTTCCAATGATGAAGGTGTTGATAGGAATGACCCACTGACAACCAAGGGGTTGCTGCAATGAGATGGGCGCCTGAAGCCTCACTTGACAGGCAGCTTCTGTAAACACTTTATCTCTCACTGTTCGGTCACTTGGTAAATGCAAGTAGAGGAACCAGAGCAATTACCCAGATAATTAAAGAAAAACAAACCTGTATGTGGCAGGTGACTTGAAGAGCCGCCTCTAAATTTTCTAGGCAACCATTTTATTCTTTGCTTCCCCTAGTGTCAGCAGGCATCAGCTCTGGCTCACAAGAGATACTTTAACAATTAAAATGCTCTCAGCTGGTACACTTCACTTCCTAGGAACTCCCTTACTCATCAATCTAGATGCTGAAATAGCTCTGTCAGATATCAGAGCTGTGCTGTTCCTGCTGATTCATGGCAAAATCCCGACACCGTCGTGGAGATGTTAGACTGTGCAATGTTAGAAAGTTCTAGCTGCTCATTTTGGCCTTGTGATTCTTGGTTCTGATGAGCACTGCGCCACTGCACCCTCACGGGTTGGGTGAATCAAATTCCAGTGGTGGTGGAGGCCAGGGAAGAATATTTTCTGTGCCAGTCCTGTATGAGGCAGTAGTTGCAACTTACCTCTAAAAAATTTCTACACGAGGGTACTTAAAACGTTCATGGACAAATGCAGGAATTAAAAGTGTGAATTTATTATTGCAAAGGATTTTTTAAAATCCATAGTGTTTTTAATGATATGTATTTTCCATGTATTAAGCAAAGAAAAACTTTTACAGTAAAATAAACTCTTTTATTTAAAAATGAGAGAGAGAGAAAGAGACACAGAGAGAGAGAGAGAGAAATATGAGTGAACTCCCATGTGCTGGTTCACTTCCCAAGGGGGTGAAGACCAAAACCAGGAGCTCAGAACTCATCCAGGCTTCCCACATGTGTGGCAGGGACCGAATTACTAAACCATCACTGCTACTTCCCAAGGTCTGTATTTGCAGGAAGATTTAGTCAGGAACCACAGCTGAGAGTTGAATTCCATATCTTTTTTTAAGATTTATTTATTTGAAAGGTAGAGTTACAGAGAAAGAGGGAGAGACAGAGAGAAAGAGGAAGATCTTCCATCTATTGGTTCACTCCACAGATGGCTGCAAAATCCAGGAGTGGGCCAGGCCAAGTAGGAGCTAGGAACTCCATCCAGGTCTCCCATGTGGGTGGCTGTGGTCCAAGCATTTATTGCCATCTTTCCTCCCCAGGTGAATTAACAGGGAGCCGGATTAGAAGTGGAGCAGCTGGGACTCAAACTAGTGCTCATATGGGATGCCAGCATTGGAGGTCATGACTCAACCCATTGTACCACGATGCCGACCAGTACATGGGCATCTTAAGTGGTGTCTTAACCCTTAGGCAAATTACCAGACCCTAATCTCATATTTTAATTCTAGTTTCCTCTACTTTTGAAGTACCCTTATAAGGCAGATTCTACTGCCAACACTTTGCATCAAGGCCCACAAAGCTGATGAGTGAGAAAACTAGAGTTCCTACTCAGCTCCATTTAATGTCCATGATTTTCCCACTATTCCTATATATAGGTGCTCCACTACAGATTACCTATACTTTTTCAAAATCTCAATGACTTTTTTCTATCATTAGCTGAATTGGAAGCTGTATATTAAATCAGTGTTTTTCAAACCTAATCTTGCATTAGAATCACTGGTAAGGCTTGTCAGAACAAATGGCTGGCCCCACACCTAGATTATCTCACTTAGTAGGTCTGAGTGCTACTTAAGACTTTTACATTTCTTGGCCGGTGCCATGACTCAATAGGCTAATCCTCCACCTAGCGGCACCGGCACACCGGGTTCTAGTCCTGGTTGGGGCGCCGGATTCTTTCCCGGTTGCCCCTCTTCCAGGCCAGCTCTCTGCTGTGGCCCGGGAAGGCAGTGGAGGATGGCCCAAGTGCTTGGGCCCTGCACCCCATGGGAGACCAGGAGAAGCACCTGGCTCCTGTCTTCGCAGTGCGCCGGCTGCAGTGCGCCAGCCGTGGCGGCCATTGGAGGGTGAACCAACGGCAAAAAGGAAGACCTTTCTCTCTGTCTCTCTCTCTCACTATCCACTCTGTCAAAAAAAAAAAAAAAAGACTTTTACATTTCTAAAAATTTCTCAAATGATGTTGACTCTGGGACCCAAACCTACACAGAGCATTGCTAGTGCATGGGAATGAACTCAGAAAGCTGAATTGAATATAAAATTCAGCCTTGATGGGAGTGAGATCAGTTATCTGCCAAGTAACCAAAGAAAGAATCATTGAGATTGGTAAATCCTGATTAATAATAAAACCAACATATCTAAAGGGAAGATGTTTACCATTTGTGAAAGGTCAGAATAGAAACATTAAATAATGTAGCTAACATCACCACCTATTGGAAAAATTGGGGGACAGCGTTGTAGCACAGTGGTTAAGCTGCCACCTGTGAAGCTAGCATCACATATGGGTGCAAGTTCGAGTCCTGGCTGCTCCACTTTTACGATACAGCTTCCTGCTAATGCTCATGGGAAAGCAGCAGAAGATGACCCAAGTCCTTGGGTCCCTGTGCCCACCTGGGACTCTGATGGAATTCCAGGTTCCTGGCTTCAGCCTGGCTCAGTCCTGGCTGTTGTGGCAATTTAGGCAATGAACCAGGAGCTGAAGACCTTTCCTTTTTGTGTCTCCCTGTCTCTCTGTAACTTTGCCTTTCAAATAAATAAATACTTTTTTTTTTAACTTATTTATTTTTTCCTAAAGAAACCTTTTATTTAAGGAATACAAACTTCATGCATTTCTTAAGTACAACTTTAGGAATAGAAGTGATTCTTCTGCCCATATCTGCCCTCCCACCAATACTTCCACCTCTCCTCCTCCTCTCTCTCCCATTCCCAGTGCCCTTCCCCACTAAGATACGTTTTCAATTAACTTTATACAAAGAAAAACAACTATATATTAAGGAAAGAGTTCAATAATTTGCACACCCACATACACACATGCAAAACTGTTCAACAGTTGAGACAAGGGCTGTTCAAAGTCACTGCATCTCAAAGTTAATTTCACTTTTTTAGAAACTTAATTAATTTTAAGGAATCACCCAAGAATGATACATCTTTTGCAAACACTTAGACATAACTATAACTTATGAGACATAAGAATATCCTCCACTTAATACATTAAAAGAAAGTAAGTCCTTAAGAACAAGTTTTTTTTTTTTTTTTTTTGACAGGCAGTTAGACAGTGAGAGAGAAAGACAGAGACAGGTCTTCCTTTTTCTGTTGGTTCACCCCCTAAGTGTCCGCTAAGGCCGGCACGCTGCGCTGATCCGAAGCCAGGAGCCAGGTGCCTCCTCCTGGTCTCCCATGTGGGTGCAGGGCCCAAGGACTTGGGCCATCCTCCACTGTACTCCCGGGCCACAGCAGAGAGCTGGACTGGAGGAGGAGCAACCGGGACAGAATCCAGCGCCCCAACCAGGACCAGAACTGGGGGTGCCAGCACCACAGGCAGAGGATTAGCCTATTGAGCCGTGGCGCCGGCCTAGAACAAGTTTTGTCATTAATTAAGGAAGCATCTGAAAACAAGCAATGGAGTTGGATACTTAGGCATAACTAAAACTTAGGAGACATAAGAATATCCTCCACTTAATACACTAAAATGAAATAAATCTTTGAGAATAAGTTTTACTGTTAACTCTCATAATACAACACTTTGAGGAAAGAGGTCCTGCATAGGTAGGTATTGCACAGTGACTCCTGTTGTTAATTTAACAATTAACACTCTTATATATGACATCAGTGATCACCCGAGGCTCTTGACATTAGCTGACTAGGCTATGGAAGCCTTTTGAATCCACGAACTCTGTCAGCATTTAGACAAGGCCATCAACAAGGTGGAAGTTCTCTCCTCCCTTCAGAGAAAAGTGCATCCTTCTTTGATGACCACTTCTTTCCACCGGGGTCTCACCCACAGAGATCCTTCATGTAGGACACTTTTTGCCACAGTGTATTGGCTTTCCATGCCTGAAATGCTCTCATGGGCTTTTAAGCTAGACCAGAATGCCTTAGGGCTGATTCTGGAGTCAGAGTGCTACCAAAAGCAATTATCATTCTATAAGTCAGCTGTATGGTCTGCTTCCCATGTTGAAGCATTCACTCCTTTTTAATTCTGTCTATTATTATTATTAGACACGTGAACCTATCTATATGATCACTTTTTTAAAAAAAGATTTTTATTTATTTATTTGACAGGTAGAGTTACAGTGTGAGAGAGAGACAGAGAAAAAGGTCTTCCTTCCATTGGTTCACACCCCAAATGGCTGCTACAGTCAGCACTCGGCGCCGATCCAAAGCCAGGAGCCAGGTGCTTCCTCCTAGTCTCCCACGTGGGTACAGGTGCCCAAGCACCTGGGCCATTCTCCACTGCCCTCCTGGGCCACAGCAGAGAGTTGGACTGGAAAAGGAGCAACTGGGACTAGAACCTGGCACCCATATGGGATACTGGTGCCTCAGGTGGAGGATTAACCAAGTAAGCCATGGTGCTGGCCCCTGTATGATCACTTTAATACTTAAAATGCTATTTTTACCACCCAGCATAAGGGGGTTTGGGGTCCCATAGCAAGTTTTTAAATTGTACCCTTAGAAGTAAGTCTGTTAGGAATGTATGCAGAACTATATAACTTTGCAGTTGCAAATTTCTTATACTTCATAAATACTACTTTAGGAACATGGTGATTCTTCCCACCCTCCCACCCATACTTCCACCTCTCCTCCTTCTTCTCTTCCCACTCTTATTTTTTACTAAGATCTATTTTCAATTAACTTTATACACATATGATTAACTCTGTGTTAAGTAAAGAGTTCAACAAATAATATGAAAAAAAAGAAAACTGTTCCTCAACAGTCAAGAGAAAGGCTGTTCAAGTCGTTGCTTCTTTAAGTTTCAATTTTACTTCTACATATTTCCTTTTAGGTGCTCTATTAACTATCACAGGTCAGTGAGGACAGATGGTATTTGTCACTTTGGGGCTGACTTACTTCACTAAGTATGATGTTTTCCTTTTTTTTTTAACTCATCTATTTTGTTGCAAATGACTGGATTTCATTTTTTTTCACTATATAGTATTCCATGGTGTACACATCCCATAATTTCTTTATCCAGTCTTCTTTTGATGGGCATTTGGGTTGATTCCATGTCTTAGCTATTGCAAATTGAGCTACAATAAACTTGGAGAGTACAGATAACTCTTTAAGATTCTGATTTCATTTTCCTTGGGTAAATTTCCAGGAGTGGGATGGCTAGGTCATGTGGTAGGTCTATATTCTGAGGTATCTCCATATTGTCTTTCACAGTGGCCACACCAGTTTACATAATGACCAACAGTGGATAGGTTACCTTTTTCCCCACATCTTCCCCCAAATTTGTTGTTTTTTCTATATGAACGCTTTTCTAACTGCAGTGAGGTGAAACCTCATCATGGTTTTGATTTGCATTTCTCTAATGGCTAGTGATCTTGAGCATTTTTTCATGTGTCTGTTGGCCATTTGGATTTCCTCTTTTGAAAAATGTCTGTTCAAATCCCTTGCCCATTTCTTCACTGGGTTGTTTATTTTGTTGTTGTTGAGTTTCTTGATCTCTTTATATGTTCTGGTTTTAATCCTTTATCAGTTGTATAGTTTGCAAATAATTTTTCCCATCCTGTCAGTTGCCTCTTCACTTTCCTGAGTGTTTCTATTGCAGTACAGAAGCTTTGCAATTTGATGTATTCCCGTTTGTTAATTTTGGCTTTGATTTCCTGTGCCTCTGGGGTCTTTTCCAAGAACTCTTTGCCTTTGCCAATGTCTTGCAGGGTTTCCCCAATGTTCTCCAATAAATTGATGGTATTGGGTTGTAGATTTAGGTATTTAATCCATTTTGAGTGGATTTTTGTGTGAAGTATAAGGTAGGAATCTTGTTCCATACTTCTGCATATGGAGATCCAGTTTTCCCAGCACCATTTGTTGAAGGCACTAACCTTATGCAAGGGTTGATTTAGGCTCCTTTGTCAAAGACATGTTGGTTATAGATGCTTGGATTGATTTCTTCAAAAAAGAAGGAAGAAGTGATGGAATTGTTAATTTCTATTTTTTTCCTCAAATTTTCTGGACACTAAGCAACTCTGTGAGTGTTGATTTCTTTATTTTGACTTATCTGAAATATTTATTTTGTTTTGATATTTCAGACATCTGAGTTGGTCTAGAGTATAAGTATTTTTTACCACTTTGTTAAATCCCTTTGGATGCCATTCAGATTGACTTCTGCATGATGATGGCCCTGGTGGAGTGTAAAAGAATATCACCCACTATAAAACAATACCTAGTGTTGTTCCTCACACCTGATTTGTGTGTCCCTGGAAACCACTACACTTGCACTAAACTGTCAAACCTGAGGAACACTCTCTAGGACCTGTTACAGTTGTGATTTGTGAAAGGTTTGCCTCAGTTGTGCATCAACCCACTCAAGAAATTAAGTTCTTTAAATGAAAATAATAGAAGATGGCTAACAAATCCATAAGCTATCGAGATGTATATCTTCCTCTCAGTTTCATGAGATGAAATGATTTGAGGGTTTGAATTACAAAGTAGGAATCTTTATACAGTTATTTAGGCACTTACTACTGTCCCCTCTTGTTAGAAACAGGACAGCCAGAATGTCAGATACTCCCCAGTTTCTCGTTGGCTCTTACACCCTCAATGAAGAGCCTCCCAAAGGGCTCTCATTCCTCAGGGCTCTTGGGAAGCCCGTCTGCAAGACTCAGTGGATAGATGTGTGTGTTTGTGAGAAGCCAAGGTGTCTTGGCTTGAACTGTTTGATCTATAAGAGAGGGTATGCTACCGGGGGTACAGAGCACGAAAGAGGCTCTGCAAAAGCCCCAAGAATGCTGTGTATCTCATAACCCTCTCATCACAGTGGATGGCAGCCCTTGTCCTTGTGTCCGCTCTTCCCTATGACCAGCATACTTTCTAAGAACAGGCCCATATTTTGGCTATGTGACCCCACTTAATGCGTCTGGGCCCTTGTTTCCTTTATGAGATAGTTACAAAGATTATGGGCAGAGCTATAGATAGAGCTGAGAGTGATAATTCTCAGCCTTTTCTGAGTGCCTCAGTCAGGTCAGGCTGTTATAACAAAGTACTGTAGATGGAACGTCTTACATCCAACAAAATTTCTCACAGTTCTGGAGGTTGGAAGTTCCAGGTCAGGATGCTGACAGTTCTGGTGAGGACCCTCCTCTGGCTGGACATAGTTGCCTTCTTATTGTGTCCTCATGTAAAAGAGTAGAGAGAGCTGTCTAGGTCTGCTTTTTTTTTTAAATTTATTTAAATTTATTTATTTGAGAGGTAGAGTTACAGACAGTGAGAGGGAGAGACAGAGAGAAAGGTCTTCCGTCCGCTGGTTCACTCCCTAAATGGCCGCAACAGCCGGTGCTGCACCAATCTGAAGCCAAGAACCAGGAGCTTCATCCCGGTCTCCCACATGGGTGCAGGGGCCCAAGGACTTGGGCCATCTTCTAATGGGTCTGCTTTCTAATGGCACTCATCTCAACATGAGAGTTCCAACCTCATTACATAATACCTTCCAATGCCCTCATCTCCAAATACTGTCATGTTGAGGTGTCAGCATACAAATTTTGGGGGCACACAAGCGTTGAGTGAGCCAAAGCAAGTACCTTGTCACTGCCTGATAGTGGGGGTCTGGGCCACACTCTGATTCATGTCACCACCCAAGTGAATAGAGGTGAGGAGGATGGAGAGATTTGACAATGGGGAAGCTCTCCCCTCTTGCTTATTTTGTGATTCAGTCATCACTCTTTCTAAACTTGCTATAATGCGGTACCAAATTTTATTAAATTGTTGGGAAAAGCTGTGAAAGAAAAGTTTCAACCTATTTGCTTAATTTTACTTCTCCTGAAGTCTGAGGAAAGTACATCGTGGAATTTAAATCCTCTGCAGCTGTCACTTTCTAGACTCTCCTGGTTTGTCATTGTGCTTTCGTGACCTCAGGGCCACATCCCCTGCTGCAGAGGGCAGTTCTCCCAATTTCTGCCCGGGAGACATTTGTTCATTTTTTTTTTCTGAGGTGGGAAAATTCTACCTCCTTCCCACAGAGTTTCATACATTTTTAAAATCTATTTGTGAATATTAAAAGATCAGGCAAGTTTAAAATACAGTCAGCTCTTCTTATCCACAGGCTCCACATCAGATTAAAATTATTTTAAACACTGGCTTCTATTCTGAACATGTACAGACATTTTTGTCATCATCACTCCCTAAACAATACAGGGTAATAACTATTTATATAGCATTTGTATTATATTAGGCATTATAAATAATCTGCAGATGATTTAAAAATAGAGGAGGATATGCATAGGTTACATACAAAGCCCATGGCGTTTTATGCAAGAGATTTCAGTATCTGCAGGGGTCCTGGAACCAATTCTCTGAGGATATTGAAGGATGACTCTATCCTCTTCAGTTCCAATATAATTTCTCCTTGAGTGGGAAGAGGGGTGTAATGAGGTGGATCCCTCATTCATAGCCATTTCTTGACTACTCCCTTGTAGGGTGAGATGGACCATGTGTGAATGCTTAGCGATCGTGGACTTTCCAGGCTAGTTCTTTCTTGGGATACATCTAAGATTCTTTCTGAGTCGTTCATGGTAAGGAAAGGGCCTCTTCCCAAGTTTCTGCCCAAGTGTCTAACAGGGGTATCATTTAGCTCAACTTCTTTGAATTACCCTAACTATTGTCACCAGTTACACACCTTGCTGTTGGTGAAGTCTCCCACCCTGGAGATGACCCTCTTTTTTGGGGGTACAATAAGACAGCTGAAGTCCAGTTGTCTTCTGCTGTGTCCAGCATAGCTATGGGGGACTTGGATTCCTGTACACCAAGTAGCAGGAGGGTTGGCTTGCCTACTTCTGGCCTCTCTCTCTACCTCGTAGGTCCTGTCTTCTCAGAGAGGCAGAGGAAATAGGCAAGTCAGCATGTGTGCTCTGTAAGTGGATGTTCCATGGCATCTGGATAGCTTTTCTTGCTGTCAATACCCCAAAGTCTGAGCACTCCCCTTTCTCTTTTGCTTGTGGAAAATATCAAAACTCTTCACTTTCCTCTGATGACTCATGACAAACAATCTCTTCTCTCTTCTCCTTCCTGGTATTATGTTTATATGGGATAGAGGGCACGAGAAACACCTGGGGATGGTTAAAACAATGAAGCTATTTAAGTCCAACCTATTAAAATGTCTTGCAGGAGTCTACAGCTTCTAGCTGTTGGCTGTTCTCTTTAGAATGTAAAGTTCTTGAAGTGTTCTTACCGTTTGTTTTAGGTCTTTCTTATCAGTTATGAGACAACAGAAACAGTACCATCAACATCCTACACTCCATGGCATGTAGGACAAGAGATCCCTATCAGTCACCCTACTCTTTCTTTGAAGAATTAAGCCAAAAGCTTCTAGCATTGAAGTTGTGGAACATCTGTAAAGCAAGCTTGAGCATTCTGCCAAGAGACGGTTTCTCAAGAAAAGCCTGCAGGTTGAACAAAGGCCTGTGGACCTGAGTGTGGACCTGGTCCATGTCACAGATACTATGGTCCTCTAGTGGACATATTTCAAAACTACAGTGGGGAAACAAAAAAGCACAAAAATAGGAGAGAAATTCCCTTATTACAGAACCAGCCATGATATTTTGGTTTATAATGGATTTTTCCTTAAATAGAAGTAACTTGGGAAAAATTCATATCCCACTTTTGTCAGTAAGAGTTTTATGTGCAAAAACTCCATAATTTATTGGATTTCTAACATTAAAAAAGTATATTAAAATTGCCTTTATATTATTTGACCATTTTAGTAAACAATTTACCATACTTGTGTGGCAAATGTGAATTTCTAAAAGCTTTTTCCAGATAGAAAGTGTGAACTCACCATCACAGAAACAGGCTTACCTATTGTGAAACATTCAAGTGGTAAAAACAGGAACGTTAAATATTCCTTCAGTTTTTTTAAATCTTTTTTTTATTTGATAGGTAGAGTCATAGACAGTGAGAGAGAGAGAGAGAGAGAGAGAGAGAGAGAAAGGTCTTCCTTCCGTTGGTTCACTTCCCAAATGGCCGCTACAGCTGGCACTGCGCTGATCCAAAGCCTGGAGCCAGGTGCTTCTCCTGGTCTCCCATGGGGTGCAGGGCCCAAGCACTTGGGCCATCCTCCACTGCCCTCCTGGGCCACAGCAGAGAGCTGGACTGGAAGAGGAGCCACTGGGACTAGAACCAGTGCCCATATGGGATGCCAGCACCTCAGGCAGCGGATTAACCAAGTAAGCCATGGTGCCGGCCCCAGTTTTTTTTTTAAATCTGAAGATGTTATCTGGCAAGGTGCAGGGGCAAATTACTGTAGGAAGTGGTAGAGATAGTGCTTCTGCTCTGCACACCCACCCAGAAACAGCCATGGAGACTCAATGACCATGACCTTTTGATGGGGTCATGGGAGTAATCCTCACATTATCAGGGGGGCTGGCAGATCTCTTACTCAAGTCACAGAGTTAGCATTCTTCTTTTCCCTCTCCATCCTCTTCTCTGCCATGGGTGGTCATGCTGCTCTCTGAGGGGCTCTGACTGCTTCATTGACATAATCCCTTCTGTCTCCTCCAAAATTTATACTGAATTTTATTCCCTAATGCAACTGTATTAAGACATGGGGTCTTCAGGAGATAATTAGGCCTTGAGGGCTCTGCACTCATGGATGGAGTTAGAGCTCTAGTTAAAGGCCTTGATGTGGAGTTCACCCTGGCCATTCCCTCTTGTCCTACTGCCTTCCACCAGGTGGGGATACAGCAAGAGATACCATCCTGTAAGCAAAGAGTTGGGAACCTTACCACATATTGAATCAGCTGATATCTTGAACTTGGAATTCCCAGCTTCCAGAACTGCAAGAAATGCATTTATATTATTCATAGATTACCTGGTCTGTAGTAGTTTTTCTTAACAGCACAAAAGGATGAAAGAACTTTGTGGCAAAATGCCGCATGGATCCTTCCTCCAGTCTACCTAGGCGACTGGTGTGGATCTATGGTTTCACGACTCAGAGCTCCCTGTGGCTCTTCCTTATCAGGAAAAGTGGCCTTCGTCTCTTCAAGGCACCCCTTTTTTGATTCCCTCTTTCAGATTATTGTGCCTTCCCCTAATTTAGCTAAAGTTGATACAAATTAAACAGTGCATGGAAAAATACCACAAAACTATCTCTTAAATAATTTACTTTTGGAAACCACCAGTTAGAGGGTATTTCGCCTCTCTTGGGAGAGTGGGTTCTGTTCAAAATGCATATTTAATAGCCAGTTGTCTTGGACATCATGACAGAATTGGAAACAGACCAACTAGTAAAGCCAAACTATTGCCTATTATCTGAATATCTTCTGGGGCAGTGGTTCCAAACAGGCACACCTTTGGGTCACAATGCAATAGATTAGTTTTATGTGGTTCACAGAGTGATTTTGCAATATGTCTTGCGGTACCTTTAGGTGAAGCATGTGATATCTTGTTCCCACTCTCCTCTCCTGCCTTTGGTTTTAGAATTGGCGGGATTTTTCATTTATGTAATGCTGAATTCCCAAAAATGATCTGCCTGTCTCAGGTCATTTTCCAACCTTTCTTTGTGGACTGACCTCTGTTC
Organism: Oryctolagus cuniculus; assembly: GCF_964237555.1. NCBI lineage: Eukaryota > Metazoa > Chordata > Mammalia > Lagomorpha > Leporidae > Oryctolagus > Oryctolagus cuniculus. The sequence continues at coordinate 16,154,094 of NC_091435.1, read as the reverse complement.
AAGATTTCTTAACTCTAATCTGTTTCTTAACACATCCTCACACTTGTTTCCACTTGTATAGGCCCTCATATAAGCGGAATTATATTACGCCTCCCATGGATGCTGGGCCTGTATTTCCATAGATATAGGCACCCTACTCTGAGCCTGAATTATGCTTTCTTTGCAGCTACACATTAAATAATAATCAATCTGTGAATGGGAGAGATGAATATACAAACAATGGCCAGACCATATATATCAACAGAACTCTGACCCACAACCTGCACCAACCTGCTCAGGTAAGCAACTTTATTTCCACTCATCAGTCCAGGAAGCCAGCCTGCTATGAAGTAGACTGATAGGAAGTCAGATTGCTATCTCTGGTGGCAGTCCAGGAAGTCAGTGCTAATTCTGTAATAATTGGTCTCACATGGCTATGGCAGTATTGATAACTAATGGCTTCTATAATTTTTTGTCTTGACTTCCAAATAAGGACCAATCAGAGAATGCCAAATATGCAGTTGCATGCCCAACTTCAAGTTAGCCTGCCTATAGCTTCCACATGTCAATGGCCTTTAATTATGGCATACCTGAAGCCTTCCACTGGATGAAGGTACTGCGCAAAGCTCATAAAAAATAGAATTAAAATTATAAGATTACTTTGGTGCAAACATATTTTTGAAACCCATAAATATTTTTTTCATTAAATACATTTTCTACATCTTATGAAAAAGTTTTTTACACCAAAATGTTTGTACCTTTAATATCATTTTCCTCCCAAATAAGGAACCCTAGTATAGCTTTTCTACTTTCCTGCCTACCTTTTTTTTAAACATATTTTTATTTTTTTTGCAGCCTTTTTTTTTTTTTTTTTAGCTTTTATTTATTTGACAGGTAGAGTTATAGACAGTGAGAGAGAGACAGAGAGAAAGGTCTTCCTTCCGTTGGTTCACTTCCCAAATGGCTGCTACAGCCAGCCGAAACCAGGAGCCAGGTTCTTCCTCCTAGTCTCCCAAGAGAGGGCAGGGGCCCAGGCACTTGGGCCATCCTCCACTGCCTTCCTGGGCCGCAGCAGAGAACTGGACTGGAAGAGGGGCAACCGGGACTAGAACCCGGCGCCCATATGGGATGCTGGAGCTGCAAGCCGGAGGAATAACCAAGTAAGCCATGGCGCCAGCCCCTTTTCTGCCTACTTTTTTTTTTTTTTTTTTTTTTTTTTTGACAGGCAGGCAGAGTGGACAGTGAGAGAGAGAGACAGAGAAAGGTCTTCCTTTGCCGTTGGTTCACCCTCCAATGGCCGCCGCAGCCGGCGCGCTGCGGCCGGCGCACCACGCTGATCCGATGGCAAGAGCCAGGAGCCAGGTGCTTTTCCTGGTCTCCCATGGGGTGCAGGGCCCAAGCACCTGGGCCATCCTCCACTGCACTCCCTGGCCACAGCAGAGAGCTGGCCTGGAAGAGGGGCAGCCGGGACAGAATCCGGCGCCCCGACTGGGACTAGAACCCGGTGTGCCGGCGCCGCTAGGCGGAGGATTAGCCTAGTGAGCCGCGGCGCTGGCCTCTGCCTACCTTTGAATCTCTAGCAAAATGCAAGTGATGGTGGCTGCATCCCTTATTACAACAAGCTTTGAATAAGTAGACCTTGTTTTTCTCCTTGGGTTTGTCTTTGTTTATTTCCACAGAAACAAATTCAAGTCTCACTATGTAGATCACTGTCATAACAATCCAGGCCTTAAGTAAACTGGCAAATACAGCAGAGAATGAAAATTGCCAATCTTTACTATTCTGTAAAAGTTCAAGGAGTGCTCCCTTTAGGATACTTTGAATCTCCTCCATGGGTTACTTTTCCAATTTTTTTCTGTTTCTATAGAAATCAGTAATAAAACAGCCTTCTTTAAAATGCTGAACTTTGTTACTTTCATACAGAAACTTTTGTTGAGGCTTAAGGCAGTTATTTCTGCAAAAGATGGCCTCTGGGTTTATTAATTAAAAAGAATGCAGGGAGTATTTGAAATATTATCATCTGGGTTACTTTTTCCTACATTTATAAATACTCTCCAGTCTCACCATAATTAAGATAATTTGAAAAGAGTTTGAAATATGGTGATAGCTTAAAACTTGAAAATAATTCTTTTTAACATGAATAATTATCCCACTAGTTTTATAACCTAATAAAAATCAAAGTAAAAGAAAAACTCTGGGCATTTTAATTATGTGAAATCATATGTATTCTGGGAAATTAGAAACATTACCCACACATTTCATACTTCAGAATGTTCATTCTGAAAATTTGTTCCTTGGAGATTTTCCAAAGAGAGGACCCCACTGGCCCTTCCCAGTGAATCCAGCAAATAGAAGCCTCTATAGGAGGCATGCCTGTGTTTGGATCCAAATTTAGCAACAGTTTTCTTCATATCTGAACTGAGATGCCAGGTAGAAATCTGCAGTCTTGGAACATGTTTGCTAATTTATCCCTCAAGCAATATAGACTTCTGTCATCCTTTAGACAGAGAGAGGTAGAGAAGAGAATGCCCTAGAAACTCTATTGTATACTCATATATATATATATATATATATATAAATTAAAAAAAATTCATTTGAAAGGCAGACACACTGAGAACGAAAGTGAGAGAGAGAGAGAGAGAGAGAGAAATCTCATTTGCCAGTTCACTTCCAAAATGTCCACAAAAACCAGGGCTGGGCCAGGCTGAAGCCAGGAGCTGTAGACTCAACCCAGGTCTCCCATGTGGGTGGTAGCACCCCAGCCACTCGAGCCATCCTTACTGCCTCCAAGGGTGTGCTTAACAGCAAGCTGGAATTAGGAGTGGAGCTGAGTCTTTAAACAAGACAACCTGGTATGGGATACAGGTGTCTCAAGCAGCATATTAACCACTGTGCCAAACGATGGCCCCCTCTGTTTTATTTTCTCTCTTTTCAGGGATCACATTAGCATTTGCCATAGTTTCACTTACACATGTGGACATTACTCATTGTGATTTAAATATCATAAATCCTTCAGAGAATTCTCCAAATACTATCTTTCACAGCATTTCCATTGGTTGGTGTGTTTTTAAAAAATGGACATGAAAGTGAACCCTTAGAAATTTATTAAATGCAAACCAATTTTATATTAAACTTAATTTGGAAGATGAGAATCCAAAACAATAAGATTTATTTAACACTAATTGTTATTACATGACCTATTCCTTCCTTTAGTATAATTAATTCACATTGACTGTATATCTTTTTTCAACTATTTATCTTTATTTATTTGAAACGCAGAGTGACAGAGAGAGCTGTCTTTAACTACTTGTTCACTTAACAATTGGCAGCCTTGTCTATACTCTTGAGGAACAGTGGTTTTTCAACACTACTTGTTGAATTCTTTATTTGGAGGAGGATAAGCTTGTGATTGTGAAATAAACTGAAAGTATGTCATTGTAAAAATTAAAAGAAAAAAAACAAGAAAGGAAGGAGTGGGGCGGGAAGGAGCATGGGCAGGAGGGAGCATAGGGTGGGCAGTATCACTATGCTCCTAAATCTGTATAAATGACATACATGAAGTTTGTTCATCTAATATAAGTAAAAAATTAAAATAAAAAACAAAACAATCAGCAGCAACATTCAGGTCTGGGCCAGGCTGAAGCCAGAAGCCAGGAACTCAATCTGGGTCTCTCAAGTGGGTGTAGGGGCCCAAGTTCTTAGGTCATCTTTCACTGATTTCCCAGGTGCACTAGCAGGGAACTGGATCAGAAGCTGAGTAGCTGGGTCTCAAACTGGTTCTCATATGGTATGCCAGCATTGTGGGCAGCAGCTTAACCCACTGTACCTAAGTGCCAGCCCCGATGATATATATTTTGGTTTCCTAAATTATTCCCTTTCTCTCTGTGATTGAGAGAATAGATTATACTCATCCCAGTCTAGATTTTTTTGTCTTAATTTTTTTCAACTTTTATTTAATAAATATAAATTTCCAAGGCTGGCGCTGCGGCTCACTAGGCTAATCCTCTGCCTTGCGGCGCCGGCACACCGGGTTCTAGTCCCGGTAGGGGCACCAGATTCTGTCCCGGTTGCCCCTCTTCCAGGCCAGCTCTCTGCTGTGGCCAGGGAGTGCAGTGGAGGATGGCCCAAGTGCTTGGGCCCTGCACCCCATGGGAGACCAGGAGAAGCACCTGGCTCCTGCCATCGGATCAGCGTGGTGCGCCGGCCGCAGCGGGCCAGCCGCAGCGGCCATTGGAGGGTGAACCAACGGCAAAAGGAAGACCTTTCTCTCTGTCTCTCTCTCTCTCTCTCACTGTCCACTCTGCCTGTCCAAAAAAAATATTAATTTCCAAAGTACGACTTTTGAATTATAGCGGCTTTTCCCCCCATAACCTCCCTCCCACCCACAACCATCTCATCTCTCACTTCTTCTCCCATCCCATTCTTCATCAAGATTCATTTTCAAATATCTTTATGTACAGATGATCAACTTAGTGTATATTTTTAAGAATTAAAAAGAGCTGTAGTATTCCCCTACACCTACCTACTCATTAAAGGCACGAATCTTTTCTACTTTTCTCAAGCTTTGCTGTGCACCACAGTCACTTGGAGGAATCACTTCAAGGAGGGGATGCTAGACCCCCTTCCCAGAGTTTCTGATTCTGTAGGTCTGGGATGGGCCCAAGAATTTGCCTATATAATAGCTCCCAGAGGATGCTCAAGTTGAATGTCTCAGGACCACACTTTGAGATCTGCTGCTCTTACCCTGTGTATGCAAGCGAATGGGAATTCCAGTATGTGTCTCTGTGTAGTGGCAGCAGCAGCAGGGGTGCGGTGATATTAGTAGGGGTAGGTTTGACCAGGGCAGAACCTGGGTGTAGAGAAGCTTGCAGGTGTAGATGCTGCAAGAAAGCTGCAGGATGCTTGTGAAAAAGGCACAGAGGTTCTGGAAGTACCCCAGGTCACGAAAGCATGAAGCAGAGAGGAAAGGAGAAAAATTGATGTGTTCCTGACAGCTGGATGCTTTTCCCATTAGAAGTTCTGCAAAACGAAACTCTTAGAGGCTTACAGTGCTCCATAGGGGTTGCTAAATTGCTACATCTCAGCCTCACTTTCAATACTTGGATCTGCACATTGTGCTCAATAGATTATATATTAAAACTCCATGCACTGTTGGCCTAAGCCAGGTAAATATTTGTATATCTCATTGCACATGGATACTATGTACTTATGTTTCCTTGTTCTTCTGCTCTGTCTTAAGAATCCTGAGTGGTTAAACTGCTGGCTATGAAGGAACTAGCTATGAATTTTAATCCCATTATAGTTATTCCCCTGCTTAAAGACTGGGGTGGGTGTGCACTTCAGTAGTGATTGAAGAACGCTGTTTGTTTTTCTGCCAAGCAGTGAAGAAAGCTCTTCACAGGTTGCTGAATGGCTCAAGTTATTATAAATTCTGGAACTGACACTGAAAACAGGCAAATGTCAGTTCAAGAGAATAACAGCACTCATTGATATTTGGATCAGTCTTGTGTAATATAAAATTTCAGGTGATTTAAGCTTCTGAAAGGGCTTTATGAGCCTCTGGTCTCAAGACTCAGATATTAATGGCATCCTGTTTTTTTCATTTCAACTTGATTTTAAATTTTTTTTCAAGGAAATGTTCAGACATATACAGAATTGGAGAGAATAGTACAATAAACTTGAAACTACATTACCCAGTCCCAATAATTATCAATAGCTTACCAATTGTGTTTAATCAATCTCCTATGCCAGGTTACACTAATTTAACCTATAAATATTTCAAAAAGCATCTCCGGCAGATCAAGGTTGCACAATAATATAATATATAAATCAAATGCCATTATCATACCTAATAAAGTCACTATTTTAAAAGCCATCATTCACGTCCATGTTCAAATTTCCTTGTCTCAAACATTTTTTGTATTAGTACCTTTTTTCAAATTAGCATCCAAATATGATCCTTCATTAAATTTGGTTGATATTTCCCTGAAGCCTCTATTCCCACTTATTAGAAAATATTTATTTTGAAAGATAGACAAGAGGGGGAGATAGATGGAGAGAGAGAGAGACAGGGAGAGAGAGAGAGAGAGAGAAACCTTCCGTCTATTGAGTCACTCCCCAAATGCCTGCAAAAGCTTGAGTTGGGCCAGACCAAAGCTGGGATCCAGGATCTCAATTTGAGTCTTCTACTTGTTTGACATGGATCCAAGCACTTGAACCATAATCTGCTGTCTCCCAAGTGCATGAGCAGGGAGCTAGATCAGAAGCAGAAAAGCTAGGACTCAAATTGGCATTCTGATATGGAATATGGGTGTCCCAAGCTGTAGCTTAACCCACTGTGCTGCAACACTCACCCCTCTGTTCCTACTTAACAAATTCTCTTCTCTCTTTTATTTTAAGCCATCTGTTTGTTGAAGAGGTGAGTTGCTTGCTGAATTTCCCACATCCCAGATTTGTTCAATTGTGTTTGTTTGGTATTGTTTAGTTTCTTTTTCTACTACATATTTCTTGTTAAATGTTGTAAGCCTAGAAACTTGACTAAAGTTAGGTTCCCTTTTTATGGGAGGCATAAGTACTTCATAGTCAGTGTTGGGTATTTGCTGTTGTATCACTTCAACAGTGCAGAATGTCCTGTTTTTGGATTGATCCATGGGTTTAGATGTTGTCAGCATGATCCATCCATTGTCACATTTCCCATTAACCAACATCAATGATAATTTTCTATGTCTGTTATTTCACTGGGGCTTGCAAAATGTTTTTTTTCTCTAATTCAATCATGCTTTCTGAACTAGTTGGAATTATTTTACAGGGCATAACTTTCCTTGACATATATCTGGATAACCTGAAGCATATTCTATAAAGGAGAGCCAAGATAAAGGAAAGCCAAGATTCTTTACCTAAATTTATCCAATTTCAGAGTAATGAGACCAGTGGCATTCAAAGGTGACAGATATGGCTTTGTCAAAATCCATTATAAACTTAAATATTTCATGTATTTCTATATTTAATGTGTTAACTTATTAAGAATTTTATGTAATTATATGTATATAGATTTAAGAATTTTAAGTTTGTAATATATGTTACATGTTTCAGTCAGTGGATTTCAGTTGAATCATGCATTATAATGGATACTCAGTTTCTCCACCTCAATTTTTTTTTAAAGATTTGTTTATTTATTTTAGGGGATAGTGACACAGCTGGAGAGACAGAGGGAGAGAGTGAAAGTGTGAGAAAGAGAGACAGATCTTCCATTTGTTGGTTTACTCCCCAAATGGCCACTTTTAATGATCAGGGCTGGGCCAGACCAAAGTCAGGAGCCTGGAACTCTATCCAGTTCTCCCACATGGATAGCAGCAGCCCAAGGGTTTAGGTCATCCTCCATGGTTTTCCAAGGCACATTAGCAGGGAGCTGGATTGGAAGCTGAGCAGCAGGACTTGAACCGGTGGTCTAATATTGGATGCTGCTGTCACAGGCTGCAGCCTAACCTGCTACTCCACCTCAATTTTAATAAGATTGCTCTTTATAACTACTTTGCTACTATTCTAGTTAATTTTTTTAAAACATTATTGTATTTAGGACTAAAAGGTACACTTAATGTGGAAACTTCTGAGAGCAAGGACCCACATAAAGATGAAGATGAAAATCACCTGTATTCTCTCCACTGAAAAATCTCTCTTTTTACAAATGTTATTGAATTCCTTCTATCCTTTTACTCTTGCACACACCATTAAATATTCCATGGTCCCTTATTATAATCACTCCCCAGAAGTACTGTCAGCTCTCCTCATCTTCCTTATGTGTGCCCAGCAGCGCTTTCTCCTCCTCCACTCTGCACCTGCTTTCATGCTAGCAGAAATGATTTCTTTGGACTGTTCCCTTCACTTGGTGATCTAAAGCTTGGATATGCACCCACTGGGACCAAGAAACTTCTCTCCTGCTTTCCAGTGCTACTCCTTATGCTGTCCCCAAAGCTTATACCCCCTTTTAGCATCATGTTGCTGTTGACCTATCCTCATGCTCCAGTGAAACAAAGACCTTCAAAGGATAACTAATGCAAATGTCACAAAACCAACCCTCACCTGTAGCTGTCACCTTCACCTTCTCCCATCTCACAGTGGAGGGCACTTTCTTCCTCCTAGCAAATTCCAGTTCCTCTCCTTCTTCTCGTCATCCAGTGTTCTTTAACCTTTAAAAACACTTCACTTTGTTACTCTCTATCACTCCTCTTATAAACTTACCTCTGTCTTCTGCTTTATCATTTCTGTAAATGCGTTCCAATTTCTCAACCCTATCTTAAAGTACTACCACCAAGAAACACCATTGCTCCCTTGGTTCCATGTCTTCCTGAAGGTAACACCCATTTCTCTATTTCCTTGCACTGCCAAACTTCTCCAAAGTCATTAACTGTATTGTTTCTACTTCTTTAACTCTTCTTCAATTTATTCTAGCATGGCTTCTTCTAAGCACCATTGCATTTACATTTCTTATCTCAAGATCACTGGCAATCCACACAGCCCCATGCAATATATACTTCTCTATCTTCATTTTCACCCATCCAGCATCTGGAGGAATTGGGCCTTCTCTGCTTGAAATATTCTTCTCTTGGCTGTCAGTAGGCTATTGTTCCTTCGATTTCCAAACTCACTGACTTCTCCTATCAGTTTCCTTTTCTGTCTAGCTGTTATTCATTTCATTTCCTTTGGTCTAAGTCCTGAGTCCTTTTCTTTTCTCCTTTTCTCCTTTCTTTTTGAGTGATCCCATCAATTCTCAGCTTTAAAAATATCAATATGGCTCAAGACTCTGGAGTTTATACCTGCAACCCAGGTATACTTGACAGGTCAACCTGGATTACTTAGTCATCCCAAATCAGATGTCCAAGATAGAACTTCTCATTTTTCCTATACAAATCAATCCATCCTCCTTCTGTCCTATCTCAGTAAATAGTACCATTATGCTCCAGGAATCTAAGAGTCAATCCTGATTTTTTCAACAACACTTATATTTTATCTCAGGCATCAGCAACTCTATTTGATTCTACTTCCTAAAATATCTTGACTCTGCATCTAACTTTCTTCTTTCTTCATGGGTAACACCCTGGCCATGGCCCATTCTTCATCTGGCTTACGTCAGTGCCTCTTCGATAGGTTTCTTGATTTCATACTTGCTCTTCTACAATCCATTTTCCACATGTAAGCAAGAGTGATCATCTTCTACTAGAACATAAATTAAACTTTACTTTAAAACCTTTAGTGGCTTTTCATTATACTCTCAATAAATCCAAACTCCTTCAGAACTGGAAGGCTCCACAGATCTTTGTGATCTATCTCCTTCCTCTACAACTTCAGGATGTTCTATTCCTTCACTATATGAGTCACTCTTTGTCAGATACACTCAGGTCTTTTGTGCCTTAAGGTGTTCATACATGCTCTTCCCTCTACTTAAAATACTTGTCTCCTCACTGTTGCCATGTGCGAACTTGTTATCCATTGGAAATTAGCTTAAATATTATCATTATGATGCTTTTTCAGGCCAGTTTAACTAAAGTAAGTCTTTTTCTCATTATGTTCTATTTCATCTCCTTGATGATTATGCTCATAGTCATTTTTACACTTTCTAAATATTTATATACATGTTTGTTTCTGTCTCCCACTTCCACACTGATTGTAATCTTCACAAGAGTAGAAAACATCTTGTCGGCTTTTGAATCCCTGAGGTCAGCTTGGTTTCTGGCACATAGTTGTTACTCAGAAAATATTTACTGTATTAGCAAAAGAATTGTTATGATTGGTTTTCAGTAGGTCATATTATTTATGAAAGCATTTTCTGATTCCTTGCTGATTTACTGTGCCCAGCTAGGCTTTCAAAATACACTATTGAATAAGACAACATATCCTTGTTTATATCTCTCAGAAGGTACGTATGTGATGTAGGCACATATAATATAAGCAATTTTGTACAATATAATTCAAACTTAAATAATATGATTAGTAATATAGAAGAAATATACTATACTTTTAAATGGAATAAAAGGGACACTTGTGGAGGATAGTAATTGTTTTAACTTCTTATTTGACGTTTTGGCTATTTTCAATTTCCAGTGTTCTATACATCCTTATAGATGTGTAACACATTTAATCTATATCTATTTCCTAGAATGCATTTTTAGGAAGGACTTGCTGAGTCAAGAGTCATAGAATAATTTTAATATTTTTGACTTTCATAGCCAAATTGCTTTTTCTACCCATATTGAATGGCAGCTCCTGTTTCAAGTATTTTTGCCATCATTTATATTCTGGTCTTTGAAAATTTGATATTTTATATGAGAAAAATAATCTCATTTTAACTTTAACAGCATTGATTCTTAGTGAAGTAAAAAATTTTCTTAAACCTTTGTTTTCCATTTAGTGTTTAGTTTCTAGGTTCCTTACTTATGTTCTTAACCTATTCTTATATTGAGATATTCATCTTTTTTATTTATAAATTTTTATATGTTATATAAATAATCATTAGCATTTATGGTCAAAATATGTTTTCCCAGATTTCTAAATATTTTTGTTTTATCATCTTTATGTTTTTTATGTTGAAGGATTATGCATTTAATCTTTTTAAAATCAAATTATTTAATTTAAAATTCTTGGAGTATATCATAAGGCTATAAAAATCAATAATTTACTTCTAGCACGATTTCTTCTCATTTTTTTCATGGTTAAAAATTCATTTTGGTATAAAAAGTAAAGTGGAAACATAGGTTTATTTGGATTTCCAAAGAGTTTGCTTTCCAGATCTAACTACTTCCTTCCTGATCTAACTACTACAATTATTTGAAAGCAGAAATGTTTTCTCCATGTTTAGCTTGTCCAAGATCAATAGGCATCCTGAATGTTCTTTATTCATTTACTATCCTCCCATGTCAGGTATGTTGGCATAAATATTACAGATGAGGAACTAAGCATGCAGTGACAACTTCTGGAAAGTGTTCTTAGAGAGGTCAGGACTGTGCATCCTTCTCCTTTTTGCTAAGTAGCATACAGACATGAGATTCTGAGACAAGGATCACACTCTAGAATACTGGTGCAGAAATTTGGACATATCCTGGTCTGTGATGACTCTGTGGAATGACTAAGCCTGACAAGACTGATAAAGAAACAAAGTCATATGTTTAAAAACCACACTTCAATTTATCCTAATTAATTCAGCAAACTGTGTTATAATTTGTATCTTTTACTCTGTTTTGAACCATATTTTCTTTGCATCATTTATCTCATTTTTGGAAATGGTATATCGTCTTCAGGGCCTCCTAGTGATTTCCCTTAAGTTTTAAAGATATGTTCTTTAGCATATTTTCTTTAGTTATCAAGAAAATCCAACTATTTTCCCTCCTCCTAACATGATAAATTTATTACAACTTTGTGCCTGTCCCTTTCCTTTGTAGACTTTTCTAATAAATGTAATTCTTCTTAAATTATGTTGAAATTTTTTACTTTTTTCATTTTCAAACTTGTTTTTTTTATCATTTGTATCAGCTTGTAGTAAGACAATTAGTTAGGCTAACTTCACCATTGAGATGATTTCAGTTCTTGATACAATTTTTCTTTCTCTTTCTTTCTTTTTTGTTTCTCTTGCTTCCTTCCCTCCTTCCTATTTCAGATTTATTTATTTATTTGAAAGATGGAGTTACACAGAGAGAGAGGCAGAGACAGAGAGACAGGTCTTCCATCTGCTGGTTCACTTCCCAAATGGCTGCAATGGCCAGGGCTGTGCCAGACCAAAGCCAGGAGCCAGGAGCTTCTTCTGGGTCTCCCTTGTGATTGCAAGGACCCAAGCACTTGGGCCATCTTCCACTACTTTCCCAGGTGTGTTAGCAGAGAGCTGGATAGCAATTGGAACAGTCAGGACTTGAACTGGTGCCATATGGGATGCTGGCACTGCAGGTAGCAGCTTAACCCACTGTGCCATAACATGGGCCCTCATACCATTTACTTTTTAATACAACTGAGATTTGTGATTCTCATTTTCCTTTTCTTTTGCTCTGTGGAGAGACATCTCAGGTTATTTTTTCCAAGAAGAGTGTTATAAGACTTTTTGTAAGAATTTGGATTTAAGAATGTTTTTCTTGGGGCTGGCGCTATGGTGTAGCGGGTTAAGCCACCATTTGCAGCACCAGCATCCCATATGGGTGCCGGTTCAAGTTCAGGCTACTCTACTTCTGATCTAGCTCCCTGCTAATGTGTCTAGGAAAGCAGAAGAGGATGGTCCAAGTACTTGGGCCCCTGTACCCATGTGGGAGTCCTGGAAGAAACTCCTTGCTCCTGGTTTTGGACCAGCTCAGCTCTGACTGTTGCTGTCATTTGGGTAGCGAGTCAATAAATAGATCTCTGTCTCTCTCTCTCTCTCTCTCTGATTCTCTCTCTGTCACTCTGTCTCTGTAACTGCCTTTCAAATAAATAATTAAAAAAATGTTCTTCTTATTGCTTGAAAATTCTTAAGTTCCCAATTTTTCTTCTTAAAACTCTGTAGACTTTTTCTCTCTATGTGAAGTTTAATATATAGAAGTATAAGATCATCTTGACTTTGTTTCTCCATAGTGACCAGGTTTTGTTTAAATTAATGTTTATAAAAGGTTATTTTTGTCTTTGTAGATATAAAAAGTTCCTGAATATTCTATGCATAATTTATGTATTCATCTACTTATTTTATAGATAGTGAGTCCTTTTGCTTACATACTTAGGACTTTTTCAGTTCAGCAACATTTTCTTTTATCATAATTTTGATTACTGTTTTGCTTGTAATTATCTTAGTGCTCCCTTAAGAAAGACATTAAATTATTTAATTGGTTTTCCAAACTCTCCATCAAGATCATCATTTACTCATACTAGCATTTTTGCCTTTTTCTGCTCTTGTAAGAGGCTCTGAAATTTGCCCATTGTAAGAGACATTGAATGTGTCAGCGTGATGTCTGCTTCTTACTTGCTCCTTTTTTCTGCTACTAACCTTTATGTGTTGCTGTTCCATCACTTCCCTGGGCTCATTAGGTGCCTTTGAAGAGAAGAGTGCCATTATTTTAAAATCTGTTTCAGATTTAGCTTAATTTCATCTTTTTTCTCTTCTTCAGTTCACCTTAACCTATTTGCTCTTAGTGGACCTTTGCAAAAGCTAGGCCTTCTTATGATTTATTTAAGGGCCCCAGTTTCTTAGAACTTTATTCTGGTCCTTTCAGTAAATGAGTTTCAGAGATGAGCTCTGTTTCTGAGTCAGTAGCTGTTCTCTCCCTTTCTCTTATTCTGGTCTATTGTATGTGCAGGGCTCCAGACTCATGCTGTTCCCTTCCTTACTCAGAAAGCAGAACACTCGCCAGATTTGGTGTCTCCCATGGATAAGGGGAAAGGATGCCTTTTTTCTTCTCAGATACACAGTGGAAATCATGTCCTCCAGGGTAGCCCCTATCCCAAGGGTCAGGAAAGCTCAATGACATGGTGCTGGAGAGGATGTTCTCCTACTCTTACTGCTGACCTTCTGAGAGTAGAATGCTAAAAATTACATTATAATTCTCCAGCATGTTTTGTTACCAGAATCCTCATTCCTTCTGTCCTGCTCCACAGTGCTTTAACTGTTGGAATAATAGCTACCAGGATAGACAGATTCCTTTCTGCTAGTCCTTGTGACTCTCTGTTTCTTGGGGAGTTGCAAACTTTGAAATGATTAGGGAATGATGATGGGGATGAACATTTTGATCACCTCAAAGTATTGTGCCTCTTCAGTAGAGAAGCAATCACTCCTCCCACCTTCAACCCCTGGTTATTATCAGCCAAGGACAGATTAATAGGGACATCCATATTGCATTCACCTTATTTAGACAAACTGTGTAGATGACAGAGTGCTTTCTGTAATTCCTGACTTTGATGGTTAGAAATTCTGACAGTAAGTTCTTGTTGATCTTGGGTAGTAGTGGAGACAGTGTAATATTTACCTGTTCTATATTTTATGAACAGATAGAAGAGAGGGGCTCCAAGAGTCCCACCATGAAGTAATATCAAAGAAGTGTGGGGAGCAATCCGGACTGGACTAAGTTACTCGAATTAGGACTTATTCTATGCATCTGCTCTCCCACAATATGGCGCTGGGAGAGAAGTAAACAGCTTCCGCACAGCTGCCTCCAGTTCAACCAATTAACTGTAGGACTTGCTCCTGATTGGAGAGCAGCGTACTCAGCCGAGTTGGGATTGGCGGAGGAGGACTATAAAGGAGGAGAGAGACGGCATGCACGGGGAACATCTATGGGGAACATCTAGCTGAAGGAACACCCGTGCAGCCCCCGAGAGACCCGGCCGGCGGTGTGCCGCTCCCCTGCGGAAGTGGGGAATGCGGCCAGGGGGAACTGCCCTTCCACGGAGGTGGAAGGGAGAGTAGCCAACCCGGGAAGAACCAGCAGCAAACCCGGGGAGGGCCGAGCAGACGAAAGAACAGCGCAGGGCCCTGTGTTGCTCCTCCACGAAGAGGGGGAGCGACATAATGGTGCCGTGACTCGGATAGGAAACCTAGCTCGGATAGGAAACCTAGCTCGGATAGGAAACTTAGGACGGATATGAAACTTAGGAGGGAAGAAACGGGAAGAACTGGGAAATTACCGGAGAGAGAGACTAGCAAACAGCCTAGGGAAAAGCCGGACGAAAAAGGAGCCGGAAGAAGCTATTGAAAGCCTAGGCATAGACTCGGATACGGACTACGGGGGGAAGCTGGGAGAAATCTCTAAGGTTGAAAGCGAAAGTGAAAGCTAGAACAAACAGACTCAGACGCGGACTGTGGGGAGAGGCCAGGAGAAATGAGGGAGGAATATTGTTGGAAGAAAACTTAGGGAAACATACCGGGTAGAGAAAAGTGTTAGGGAAATTGAAGCCGCGGGGGGCAGGCCGAGGCGGAAACGGAAGCCACTTTGGGGTTCTCAAGTTAGCCCGGGAATAGGGGGCGAAAAGTTGAAGCCAGAAGCTGAAACGTGAGCCAGGTTGGGATCCGTCTGATTAGCCCGGGGAGCAAAGGACGGGAAGCCAGATCGTGGGGCGGAGACGTACGCTGGGTTGAATTCGCCAGGCTAGCCCGGGGAACTTAGATTGAATCCTAGTGGCGGAGACGCAAGCTACGCTGTGTTACTCGCGGAAGCCGCCGCGTGCAGAGAGAGCACGGGGCGTGAATAGATAGGGAACGCTGGCGTAGGCCGTGGTTCAGACGCGAAAGGGTTAAGCGTGGAGACCGCGAAGCCGAGCCGCGCAAAGCCGGGAAGCTGCGCAGATGAGAGAGGCGCGCGGGCTGAAGCGGCGCAGAGCCGGGAACCCGCCGGCGGGGCGAGGTGCCGGAAAGCCGCGGGGATAAGAGAAACAGAAGTTTGGAAGTGAAGTAAAAGAGAAATGGGAATGCTGGAAGATAGAAGTGAAATGGGAGAGGTAGGAATGCCCGGAGATAGAGAAATAGAGAAAAATAAGGCCTCCCCTCAACATGCCAATTAGAAGGCTTGGATTCGGTCTGCCTGATTTAAGGCGGTAAGCGCCAGCAAAGCTCGACCAGAGTATGAGCTGCAGGTCACCGAAGATAGGCACGAACCAACACTAATAAGTCTCCCCCACAATAAGGCAATGAGAAGGCTTGGATTCGGTTTGCCTGATAGGTTTTGTAAGCCCCTGCGGGCAGAGCAGAGCATGCGCTGCAGGGCACCGAACACAGGCATGCATCAGCGCCTAAAAACCTCCTCACAATGGCGAAGAGAGGACCCGGATTCGGTTTTCCTGATTGATAGGACTTGTAAGAGCCTGTGGCAACTCTAGCAAGTAGAGCAGAGTGTGTTCCGCGGGACACCGAAGACAGGCGCGTATCAACGCTAAAAAATAAAAAGAAAGGGGGATCTGTGGGGAGCAATCCGGACTGGACTAAGTTACTCGAATTAGGACTTATTCTATGCATCTGCTCTCCCACAATATGGCGCTGGGAGAGAAGTAAACAGCTTCCGCACAGCTGCCTCCAGTTCAACCAATTAACTGTAGGACTTGCTCCTGATTGGAGAGCAGCGTACTCAGCCGAGTTGGGATTGGCGGAGGAGGACTATAAAGGAGGAGAGAGACGGCATGCACGGGGAACATCTATGGGGAACATCTAGCTGAAGGAACACCCGTGCAGCCCCCGAGAGACCCGGCCGGCGGTGTGCCGCTCCCCTGCGGAAGTGGGGAATGCGGCCAGGGGGAACTGCCCTTCCACGGAGGTGGAAGGGAGAGTAGCCAACCCGGGAAGAACCAGCAGCAAACCCGGGGAGGGCCGAGCAGACGAAAGAACAGCGCAGGGCCCTGTGTTGCTCCTCCACGAAGAGGGGGAGCGACAAAGAAGGAGTAATGTTGATTGTCCTGACTTGATAAATACATGTGGCATGCATGCACTGAAATGTTTCACTGTAGCCAATAAATATGAACAATTACTAATAAAAATTCTCAAAAAAAACATTTTAGCAAGTACTTGAGTGCTTCATAGTGTTAATATATTCCAAATAAGAAATGCCCAGCCAGCGCCGCGGCTCAATAGGCTAATCCTTCGCCTAGCGGTGCCGGCACACCAGGTTCTAGTCCCGGTCGGGGCACCGGATTCTGTCCTGGTTGCCCCTCTTCCAGGCCAGCTCTCTGCTATGGCCCGGGAGTGCAGTGGAGGATGGCCCAAGTACTTGGGCCCTGCACCCCATGGGAGACCAGGAGAAGCACCTGGCTCCTGCCTTCAGATCAGCGTGGTGCGCTGGCCACAGTGCACCGGCTGCGGCGGCCATTGGAGGGTGAACCAACAGCAAAGGAAGACCTTTCTCTCTGTCTCTCTCTCTCTCTCTCACTGTCCACTCTGCCTGTCAAAAAAAAAAAAAAAAAAAAAATTCCCTCTGATATCACTTCTGGGATAACAGATATGCATGTGTAATTAATATTTTTAGATGTTCATGATTTACCAGGTACATGCTCATTGCTTGATAAATATGATCTTATTTAATCTTAATAAAGACCAAATGAAGTCAATGTTATATAATCTCTGTATATGGATGAGGCAGTAGTTTGGAGACTCAACTAATCTGCCTAAAGTCGCTGAGTTGGAGGCCATGGGGTCAGCTTTTTGGCCCCATGTACATGACCCCAAGTAAATAAATGTTCCTCAAATCTAGATGCCGGGAAGATATGAAGGAGTTTCTAGTAACTACATGCTCTTTAATTTTGAGAAGGAGTGGGGTATTCCTCATTATTATATTTTAAAGGGTTTATTGTTTTGCAACTTTCCTACTTATGCCCTATCCTCTTTTAAGGAAGAAAAGAAAGCTTTCCATAACCATCATATTATTGCACAATTCTTTAATCTTAAAATTTGCTGCATTCTATGATCTGGGAAGCAACCACCGATGCACCAATGCTCATTTTCCTCCACTTCATTTCCATTCCATCCATCTGTGAGTGAAGTGATTCAGCACTTTCAAATGCCAATTTCTTCTTTTAAATCTTCTCTTGTAAGAAAACAATGTCCCTGCCTCTTAGTGACATAAATCCTAGTGATCCCTTCTTGGGAAAGTCTATTCAAACATTAAAATATGGACTTTGGTCTGATAACAGCTTCATAAGGATAGACTAGAATGTAAATTTAAATTTTGACTTACTTTTTGAGTCAGCTGTTTTCCCCCTATTTCTTAATTAGAGGGTTGATAAATCAAAATAAATAAAATAAAGTGGAGTGCAATTGCTGGATGATGAGGTAGTTTAATATATCTTCAGGGGCCACCACAGTGTGGGCCCAGGCTCCACCTGTAGCACCAGAATCCCTTATCAGTGCTGGTTGGAGTCATAGCTGCTGTGCTCTGAATCCAGCTCTCTGCTTTGGCCTGGGAAGGCAGTGGAGGATGGCCCCCAGTGCTTGGGCCCCTGCATCCATGTGGGAGACCTGGAAGAAGCTCCTGGCTCCTGGCTTCAGATTGGCTCAGCTCTGGCCATTACAGCCATCTGGGGAGTGAACCAGCAGATGAAAGACCTTTCTGTGTCTCCCTCTCTCTTTCTGTAACTCTACCTTTCAAATAAATAAATAAAATCTTAAAAAAAATTCATCTTCATTAATGGGCAGAAGAACCACCTCTAAGTGCAAAAAGAGAGGGATGGACATTCCTTCAATGCCTGATCCGTGCCAGGTGCTGTCTTAGATACTTGACCAGCTGGATGAATGTGAGCACTCTGCTAAGCCAGAGCCAGGGACTGCTAACTCAGTCTAATCCTTACTCATGGTAGAATTCCTCTAGCAGTGTGTTATCTACTGCTTTTCAATTCTTGAATTCTACTTCCCACGGCAGCTCCTGACGTGGTTAATAATTCTAATTGTCAGGAAGTTTTTGTTTATATAATCTAACTCCATGTGATTTCCACTCATGATTTCTGTTGCTATCATTTACATCCAAGCAGAGGGTGATGAGTCATCTTCACCAAGACCATCTTCCAAGTATAGAAAAGTTGTCTGTCAAGTAACCCTCAAGACTCTTCCAGCTCAAATTGTATCAAGATGATTTTAGGTTTATAGTTATTGTGATTTGAGACTGCATGGCCACATGGAGGGCTCCCACAACACTCTTTCACTCATTTTTCCCTGGGGATATACATTAAGTGTGCATTGTTGAGATCATTTAATAGCTCCTTCTTTCTAAATAAATACTTCTTCAGGCATAATGGTGTACCTAGTATTATTATCTATAAAATTTTTACCACTAAGGTGTTTATAAATTACCTATGCGTTATCTATGTGAGGGTAACGCAAAAAGTTCTGGAAAATGGAATTAAAAATAAATTTAAGTTGGCACAAATTTTTAAAGATCTATGCATAGTTTTAAAAAAAATTTTATTTATATGAAGGAAACAAATTTCACATATTTCATATATACAGTTTTAAGGGAATAATGATACTTTCCAGCCTACCCTCCCTCCCTCACACCCACATTCCCTCCTCCTTAATTTCTTAGTTTTCTTTTAATTTTTGCAATGAAGTATTTTCAATTTACTTTATCTTCACAAGCTTAAACCTCCACTAAATAAAGAATTCAACAATAAAAAGTAGAAAAACCATTATTCCTCAAGAGTGTAGACAAAGGCTACAAACAATAATCAAATCTCAAAATGTCAATTTCATTCATATACATTACATTTGTGTCCTGTATATTGGTTAGAACATATCAGGGAAAACATATTTTTCTTTTTAGGTCTGTCTTATTTCACCAAGCATAATGGTCTCCAGTTTCATCTATTTTGTTGTAAAAGATAGGATTTCCTTCTTTTTTAAGGCTGAGTAGTCTTTCATCATGCATACATATCACAATTTCTTTATTTAGTCATGAGTTGTATATGCAAGATTCAGGGGAAAAATCAGAGGTCTCAGGCTTTTGTGATGCAGCATGGCAGAATTTGAAGCATTTATATTTTTTCCAAATAGCTATTTCCTCTGCTTATTGTTTGCATAACCTTGAAAAAATTGTTGAACCTCCCTGAAACCCAATTAACTCATGTATAATAGGGTTATTAATGTTCATTTTGTTATTCTTATATAAGATCTCAGTTTATGGGCAGTCTGGGGAATGCCTGCCCATGCTAGCTTATTACCTGCCATGTCATGCCATGCAATCTCAGCTCATTCACTCAAGCATTCACTAGGTTAGGAGTAGGCCAACTTTTTCAGTAGAGTCAGTAGTATATATTGTAGGCTCCATGGGCTAAGAAGACATGTCCTCAACTTTTTGCACACCTATTCTTAGTGAAAGGCTAATGGTAATTTTTATAATTTACTGCTAAAGAAGAAAAAGCCATTCTTAACTCACAGGCCATGTAAAAACTGGCAGGTCAAGGGAGGGCATTGTTGCACAGTGGGTTAAAGCATGCTTGGGATAGCCACATCTAGTGTTGAGTCCCGGCTACTCTGTTTCCAATCCAGCTTCCTGCTAGTGCACCTAAGAGGCAGCCGGTTGGCCAGAGTACTTGAATTCCTGCCACCCATGTGGGAAAATAAGATGTAGTTCTTGGCTCTTTGGCTTCAGCCTGGTCCATTCCTGTCTGTTGAGGGCACGTGGGGCATGAACCAGCAGATGGAAGATCAATTTCTATCTCTCCCCCACATTCAAATAAATAAATAAATAAGTAAAAACAAGCAGGCCTGCCTGTTTTTCCCCTCCTATTATTAAGTAGGTTTTTCTCCTTTCTCAAGTGTCCAACTGCTTTTTAATTTTACTGTCTCTTCATAATAACATCATTTCATCTTTAATTGAGAAAATAGAAGTAATCAGAAAACACTTCACCACAGCTCCCTCTGTCACGCCTCCCGTCAACTGCCCACATTCTTTTCCTTGTTTCTGGTCATAGCCAAGAACTCTCTAGGCTCCTGACACAGCCAGCACCTCTGTTTGTGCATCATATCCCATTGCCTCTCACTTGCTTAGGAAAAGTACTGCAACCAAGCACTCTCCCCTATTCATTTATTCCCCATTTCTTTCAGCAAAACTCCATGAATGAATCAAACCTGCAGGAAAACTCCAATTTCACTCTTCCTATTCTTCACCATTTCCCTGTCAACTTCAGCAATGACCTCCAGGTACTGCAAGGACCCGCTGTTAGTCATCATCTGGACTGATTTATCAGGAGAATTTGCCGCAAGGTCATTTCTTTCTCCCTAAAGCCCTTTCTTCACTTGCCTTCAGGAATAACAGGCTTTATGGGTTTCCTTCATCATTGCTGCTTCTTTCAGATACTTTGCTGATTCCTCCATACCTCCACTACTTCTTATTGTTGGAGAGTCCTGTGGATTAGTTCTTGAATCTCTATTTTGTTCTATATTTACTCTCTTCATGATCTTATACAATCTCACAGCTCTAAGTACCATCTATGTATTGATTAATCCCTTATGTTTATTTCCAGCTTGTCCCATTCCCTAACTGAAGATTCATACTATGCACATCACTGCTTTGAGGCTTCTTAAACTCCTTGTGTCCACAACTGAGCTGCTGATATTTACTCAGCAACAAAATTGACATCTCTCAGAATCTTTCTCAATGATGGAAATTACAACTCTATTCTTTCAGCCACTCTAACTAAAATCCTACCTTTATCCTTTAAAAAAATTTTTAATTAACTCTAGGAGATATGAGTTAACCATGTCCATGTAAAGTGCAATTCAATGAGTTTTGTGAGATGCATACATCCATAAAACTACTGCCACAATCAAATTAGAGAACATTTATTTCTCCCTCTGTCACCCTTCCCTCCCTCTGCATCTGTCCTCAGGATATCACTCATCTGCTTTTTGCTATTAGAGAACTAGTTTACATTTTCTAGAATCTGTTATAAATGCTATTATACAGTATGTATACTTCTCTGTGTCTTTTATTTAGAATAACTAGCTTAATATTCATTCATGTGTATAGCTTTACTAACTTCTCCTTATTGTGATTATTATTCTATTATATGGACACACCATAATTTGTTTATGCATTCACTATATGATGGGCATTTGTGTTTCTCTCAGTCTTGAGCTCTTATGAATAAAACTGTCATGGGTATTAGAAGTCTTTGTGCTCATAAAGCATTTAATTTCATTTTTCTTCAATAAATCACCTAGGAGTAGAATGTCTGGGTAATATGACGGGTGTATTGTGTAATTTTTAAAGAAACTGTCCACATGGTTTCCCAAGGCAAATGAACCATTTTGCCTTCCAATCAGCAGTATATAATAGTTCAGTTCCTCTACTTCCTTGACTGGCTGTTTTATCACTTCATATCTGACATCCTATCCATTACAAAATCCTGTTGTGGGGTGGGTGTTGTGGCCCAGAGGGTTTAGTCACTTCTTTGGATGCCTACATCCCATATCAGGGTGCTGGTTCAAGTCCTAGCATCAGCTACTGTTTTCCTATTTGTTTTCTTTTTTTAAAAAAAATTTATTTGTTTATTTGAATGTAAGAGTTACAGAGAGGGAGAGGCAGAGAGAGAGAGAGAGAGAGAAAGAGAGAGAGAGAGAGATAGAGAGATATCTTCCACCTACTGGTTCACCTCCCAAATGGCTGCAACAACCAGGTATGGGCTGAAACCCAGTAGCCAGGAGCTTCCTCCAGGTCTCCCACATAAGTGCAGGGGCCCGAGCTCTTGGACCATCTTCTGCTGCTTTCCCAGGCACATTAACAGAGATTTGAATCAGAAGTGGAACAGCTAGGACTCGAATTGGTGCCAATATAGAATGCTGGTGCTGCAGGCGATAACTTTGCCCACTACACCACAGCACTGGTCTCATTTTTTAAAATTCGATTTTTTTCACAGCTCCTGATTTTCTGAACCAGCTTACTGCTAATGCACCTGGGAAGGCATTGGATTATGGCTCAAGTACTTTGGTTCAAGCCACCCATGTGAAAGACCTGTAAGTTCTGGGTTCTTGGTTGCATCCTGCCTAACCCCTGACTGTTGAGGATATTTGGGGAGTGAAAAAGCAGATGGAAGATTCCTGCCTCTGCCTCTCCCTCTATCACTCTGCTATTCAAATAAATAAGTATATAAGTAAATAAATATTTTTAAAAAACCCTATTGCTTAGCCCTTCAAAATTAGTTTAGAACTTTAATTCTTCTCCCACAATTTCTACCATTTTGGTCCAAGTCATCTTCATTTTTCCACTGGACTTTTGTGATAGCTTTAAACTTATACTTTGTTCCGCTTCAGTGTATTCTCAACACAGTAGATGAATCAATCCTGCAAAGCCATAAGCGTTTTCTACTCCACTGTTGAAAACCCTCAAAACTTCCCATCTCAGAACAAATGCCAAGGTAATTACAGTGGTATATCTGGCCCTCTCTGCTCCTCACCACCATTTTCTTTCTACCTTCCCAGTGCTCTTCTCCTCCCTTCCCAATCTCCATGGTATTTCTTGAACGTATCAAGGATGCTCCCAGCTCATGGCCTTTGCAGAGGTTGTTCTCTGGCTCTCTTCCTTGCCAGATCATTGCACATTGTCTACCTCCTCATTCATTTCATTTCTTTTTTTTTTTTTTTTTGACAGGCAGAGTGGACAGTGAGAGAGAGAGACAGAGAGAGAAAGGTCTTCCTTTGCCGTTGGTTCACCCTCCAATGGCCGCCGCTGCAGCCGGCGCACCGCGCTGATCCGATGGCAGGAGCCAGGATCCAGGTGCTTTTCCTGGTCTCCCATGGGGTGCAGGGCCCAAGCACCTGGGCCATCCTCCACTGCACTCCCTGGCCATAGCAGAGAGCTGGCCTGGAAGAGGGGCAACCGGGACAGAATCCGGCGCCCCAACCGGGACTAGAACCCGGTGTGCCGGCGCCTCAAGGTGGAGGATTAGCCTATTGAGCCACGGCGCCGGCTCATTTCATTTCTTTACACTGATGATGCTTTCTCCATGAGGTTGTTCTTGATGTTATGTTTTAAATATTGCTCATCTCCTTATTCCATTTTCCTACCTTATTTTTCACCATCAAATCATTAACCTTTGTTAATTGATACATATTCATTGATCTTTTACTATGTGTCAGTAGTCCATTTTAGGCATTAGATGAAACAGTAATAATCTCCAGCATTATGGAATTTACAAGTATTTTAGTAATTTCTCTTGCTTTTCAATTGTCTTCTGTCTGGTAGAATTAAAGCTGTATGATCACAAGGATTTTGTCTGTTTTGTTCAGTGCTGTATTCCTTGTGCCTAGAAGAATGCCTGGCAAATACTACATTCTCAACAAATACCAGTTGCTGTCTTATTTTCCTCCAAATAAAAAAGCAACCCCTGCTCCAAGCTTCATTAATTTGGAATTGTTTCCTGTAGTGGATGCCTTTGGGCCTTAAGGGAGGCTGTAGCCTGTGAAAGCTGAAGACATCATTGAACTGTTAATTAAAAATTGGAACAAATTCAATTCTGTGATTTTTCCAAGAAAGGGATTTTAAGTGTTGAAGTGGTGTTAATCTAACTGTCTGAGTACTTATCAAGAAAGTCCTAGTCCTCCATAGGGTGTCTTCTAAAATGTTTGGGTAAGAGGCAGCTGCTTGAGTGCAGAGAGATGAGGCCACTGTTTCTTCAGTTGCCCCTTCACAGGGGATATGTTTTTTAAGACCACCATTCAGAGTGGTGTTCTCCAAGTCTGTCTTTTTTTTTTTTTTTTTTTTTTTTGACAGGCAGAGTGGATAGAGAGAGAGACAGAGAGAAAGGTCTTCATTTTTGCCGTTGGTTCACCCTCCAATGGCCACCATGGCCGGTGCATCGCGCTGATCCAAAGCCAGGAGCCAGGTGCCTCTCCTGGTCTCCCATGCAGGTACAGGGCCCAAGGACTTGGGCCATCCTCCACTGCACTCCTGGGCCACAGCAGAGAGCTGGCCTGGAAGAAGGGCAACCGGGACAGAATCTGGCGCCCTGACCGGGACTAGAACCAGGTGTGCCGGTGCCGCAGGTGGAGGATTAGCCTGTTGAGCCGCAGCGCCAGCCTCCAAGTCTGTCTTTTGACCCACTTGCTTTAGCATTGATAAACTTGAACCACTGAATCAAAATCTTTGGAGGTAGGACTCTAAAATCTTCATTCTTCACAAACCCCTGACATGGTGGGTTAGAATTTGGAATTTTCCATCATTTGTTTCATAGGGAATGGGTTCCTCAGAGATTGTAATGAGATGTCCAGGTGAGCTTAAAAGATATGATTAAAGCATGGGTAGTATTTTTGACTGTGCCTTGGTTACAAAATGCGTTTTATTCCCTCCTCCCAAATGAAGTCTCAGCTCACTTTAGAATTGCTTTAGAATGTCATGCTATTTGGCAATAAAGTCATTGAAGGTTTTCTTAGCTAAGGTGAGGTCTTATTGGAGTAATGTGAGCCCCAGTCTCATAGGACTGATGTTTTGTGAAAAGAGCTCTGTGTGAAGAGAGAAGACATAGGGATAGTGCAGTGTGAAAATGGAGGATTGCAGTGTTACACCCACAAGCCGAGGAACACCAAGATTGCCAGAAAATCATCAGTAGCTAGGAAGAGGCAAGGAAGAATTTTCCTACAGATTTCAAGGGGAAAATGGCTTTGGTGGCACCTTGATCTTGGATGTTTAGCCTCCAGAATTGTGAGACAATAAATTTCTGTTGTTTCAAGTCATCTATTTGTGGTGCTTTGTTATGAGGAGCTAGGGACCCAACAGAGCCTTTTTCATTCAGGTTTTGCAAGCAACCAATAT
This sequence comes from Oryctolagus cuniculus, assembly GCF_964237555.1. Classification (NCBI taxonomy): domain Eukaryota; kingdom Metazoa; phylum Chordata; class Mammalia; order Lagomorpha; family Leporidae; genus Oryctolagus; species Oryctolagus cuniculus. The sequence goes on along the minus strand of NC_091435.1, from coordinate 16,128,892 downwards.
TGTTATTATTGAGATGGGAATATAGAGGAAAGAAGAGGCAAGAGCAAGAGCTTTAGGGATTTCTTAAATTCAGGGAAGCTTAAATATAGACTTGAAATTTCTCTAGAGGAAAGACAAATAGAACTATGGGAGAACAAGGGAATCTAAATCTTTCACACCCACATGAAAGATGATATATTACAGAAATGGCATTGTTAAATCAGTGAGAAAGAGGTGTACCAGATAATATATAGGAGTGGAAAGCTGGCTATTGACATACAAGAATAAAATCAAACCTCTATTTCCTATACTGCTATTAATCACTTCAATTGCACTTAAGGTTTTTACATAGGCTAATTGCAAGTTCACTCTTTCCTATGAGTTGGCATTATTATTGTTATGCCTATTTTCCACATTAATAAAGTGAGGCAGGCTATAAATTGGCAAAAATGAGTTGTGAATCCAGGTAGTCTGCCTGCTGAGTCCATGCCTGTAATCACTGTCATGTTACTTTGTACCTCATATAGAAATCAAAATTTTTTATATAAGGGGAAATGGAATTTAAAGGTAAAAATAAACTATTTCTCAAAATCAACTTTTTTAAGCAATTATACCAGGATTTAATCCATTCTAAAGGAGCTTAGAGTCCTGGGAATTTAACCCTGTCAATGCAGTCTTTTGACATCATTAACTAGAGAAAAATGGGTACCCTTTAAAGATTTTTTTAAAGATTAGGAAACAAGAGAATTTAGGAGAATACACAAGGATACTGATACTTAATGATTTTTCCACCTAAATATTGCAAAATTGACCTTGTTTGTTGAGAGTAATAGGCAAAAGCATTGTGGTGGTGGAGGACTCTCTGGCGAAGATTTCCTGAATATTCTACTAGAGCTCTTTGGCCATCCAGAAAACAAAAACAAAATACCTTTATCATCCCCCAAAGTTATCATCAAGTCCTTTGCTCTTAACTGGTTCACTTTTGCTTTGACTGGACCACTTCCACCTAATGGTAGCTATTGCTTTGCTTTGATTGTTCTTCAGGATCATATTGGTGAAGTCATGTTTCATATGTTATTTCAATTCTTCTTGAGTCAACTTGTTTAAAATTTCCATTTAAAATTCTGCTCTTGCCTGCAGCTGACCTGGACACAAAAGTTTTGTAAACTTTCCTCAATTTTAATTTTTCAGTCACAGTTGTATAAACAGAACCATTAAAAATGTGTCTTTACCTTTCCAAATCCATAAAACACAATGTAAAAATTGCCTAGGGTCATATATATAGATAAATAATAAAATGAAAAAAAATATAGAACAAGTTACAAAGAAATGCTTAGCAAAGGTAAATATTCAGGACAATGGTTTTCCTTGGAAGTGAAACAGAGGATATGCAGTCATTCTATAACATCCTCTACGACTGGTTAGTAAGACATTATTTTCTAAAGTAAGTAGTGAGTACAGGCACACTTGCATTATTCTTCATTTCATTTTCTCTTTATAATGTTGCAAAATACATTTTTTGAAAAGGAAAGCAATTGTCTGGCAGCCACTGAAGGTTGGGAAAGGAAGCATTTCTTCTGAATATCAGGTGTTGGGGCTGCAGGTTAGAAGAGGCAAAGTGTGGCCGTAGTCTGCTCCCTTTGGCTTTCCTTTAGCCTCTTTTCCTACCCCACAGCATTGTTGGGACGATGGAAGTTTTATAAAAATCTCTTCTGAGATCCAGGATCTTCCTGCTCCTGTTCTCAAGTTCACTTTTCCTCCTGGTTTGGAAAGGCTCCTGGTTGGCTACTAAAGCTCCTTTTCAGAATGATTACTTCTTTTCGTAGAGTCATTGTGCTTTCTTTTTCTTTTTGCTAAAAGATTTATTTTATTTATTTGAAAAGGAGAGAGAGAGAGAGAAAGAGAGAAAGAGAGAGAGGAAGACCTTCCATCCACTGGTTCATTCCCCAAATGCCCACAATGGCTGGAGCTGAATCGATTTGGAGCCAGGAGCTTCTTTTGGGTCTCCCACATGGGTGCAAGGGCCTAAGCACTTGGGACATCTTTTTCTGATTTCCCAGGTGCTTGACAGAGATCTGGATCATAAGTGGAGCAGTTGGGACTTGTACTGGTGCCCATATGGGATGCCAGTGCAGCAGGTGGTGGCTTAACCCGCTATGCCACAGTGCCAACCCCCACTGTGTTTTCTAGTCTTTTGTGTTTACTAACTCATTTTTCATTCAATGATTCTTTCAATGTTCCTTTTATTAATTTATTTTGGTGCACACTTCTCTCACAAATAAAGTGTGATTGACATTGAGCCAATATTCTCCCTCCATACAACTAAGGGGTCTTCTAAGCAAATAATAAATAAGAATCAATGAGGTTGGTGTTTGGTGTCTCTAGGGTGGCTTATAGCATACCTCTGGGAATTGATTTGGTCTCAACCAAAAGGAATGGCTGCAAAGAAGGAGGTGTTTTTCACCCAGGTTAGTAAACAGTCTTGCTATTGCTTACGTTCTTACATATACCAATGTTAATAGAAAATATCACCTTGATTTCAGTGTTGTCACTTAATATTTTGCTGCTGTGAGTTTTTCCCAGATATCTTACTAAGATGTATAAAATAAAGCTGAGTGAAGAATACTAGTTTTGGTATCATTTCAATGATGCTATCCTCTAACTAGCGTTTTGTGTTTAAGACTCATTAAATCATGAAGAAGAACCAAGGAGGAGGAATGCAAGGAAGCCTATCACTTCTTTGTTTATACAAATTCATAAGGATCTAACCTAGAAAAGTCTTTCAAAAACCGATAGCATACTTTCTGTACCCTGAAAATCTGTTGTTCATAAAAATCATTATTTTGGTCAGAGTGACACGGAAACGCTTCCTCAGGAATTGACTTTATTTACTATCAATAAATATTTATTTACTATTTGTTGTGAATTTTATGGTCAATTGTTTGTCTTTTAAATATATTCTCTCTCCTGATGAAATTAAATTTGGATGCTGAAGATTTGAAATATTTTAATAATATTATTAAAAATTAAAATGTTTCTAAAGTGGTAAAAGGAGGGGTGTATTAGCTGCATGTGATAGGATTTTGGTAATAGGAAAAGTCATAATATGAGTTTAGTATTTCTTTTTTTGTCCCCAGGGACATTTCTCTATAAAATTGTATTTACAATGAATGGAGCATGGAGTAGGGGGACAGACACTTACTTGCCCCTTTAAACCTATGTCTTGTGGATTTAAAAAAATACATCAGACACTTTTTAAAGCCTTTGTTTGGTTGTCAAAATCCTGTGATCCTGGAATGATAAATTTTATCACTTGGATATGAATCTTTTAAGAGGGATCAAACACTTTACCAGCTATATGACAGAATTCCATCTGTACACAATTTGCACCATGCAGTCATCTGAAACATTAGGATTTTTCTATAATATTACTTACTCCTTAAAACCATATTTATCTTCCTTGATGAGGTGCATTTGCTTACTTAGCAAAGAGGGGGTGAAAAGGTCTTTGTTAGATTCTAAAGTGCAGTCTGCAAAAGTAGACATGCCAGTTTTGCTCCTGCTTTGTATTAATATGTAAAAAAATGCCTGCCACAGAATGGTTGCTCATTAACTACTGAAAGAATGAGTTAATGAATGAGTAAATGAAAGATTGAGTATGGATCATTAACTATTATGTTTCTCATATTTATTCTCCTAAAATTTTAAAGTATCATTTTTCAATAACTGGGATTGCTGAGAGAAATAGGAAGCCAAGTGGGAAATGACTGAAAAACAGGAAAGACAGAAACAGCTGGAAGCACAGGCAGGTCAGATGCTTTAATCATCTTCCATTTTATATACACAAGATTAAAGAGTCCCTCTGAGTTTTGATTAAGGATGCACAGTTATAAGATTAAATATTGGTGAGTCAAATTAGAAAAGGTTTAACTCCAGGCTCAGGATTCATCAAAGCCCTCCCTGCCACTCTCTCCCTCACATTAAGCTGTCTTTACAACATGGGATTAGAGCAAACCATCGAAGATTTTGTGTCCCCAGGCTCTCTGTTACCTTTTCCATACAGCTGTCCTCATTCAGATCACAAACAATTCTCTTGTCAAGAATCAAAGCTCATTTCCCCTGGATGTTCCTGTTTATAACCATGACTGAATTCATTCTAGTGCTTCTACACGTATTTATTTATTTTGGTGACCTGTAGGGTCCTATATCAGGTACAACATGCACTCTTGTCTTATGCATTGTCACGAAACATATTAAAACTTAGTACACTTGTCTATTTTAGAAAACACCTCCTTAATCATTCCAGCAATTATGCAAACACTCCCACAGGGCCAACTATAAAAATGTCTTTTCCTTCCTGAGAATCCTGCCTCTGTCTCCTTGGAAGCCACACCAAAGAGATGTGGGCAGAACATGCAATTAATAACTTGACTGAGGAGAGGTTAATATGGTCGTCAGGCATCTGAGAAATAAAACTGTCATTGCTTTATCAAAGGCTGTAATTCAGGCCAAGCTTGCATAGTAACAACACAACACAACACAACACAACACAAGAATTAAAAAAAAAATAAAGAAAGGACCCAGGTAAGGGAAACGTGGATCTTAACTCTAGAGTGAACCCCAAGTTCTACAAATATATTTTATTGACTGATAAAGAATGAGATCCATTGCCTATTGAATATGTCATTTGTTGTAAGAAAATTAAAAAGTCCAGGAAAACCATTGAGACTTTTTTATTTGAGTTTCAATAACTTGTCAACACCCTAAGAGCAGTGAATTTTTGGAGAGCCACCTTTTTATGTACCACCAATGCCTTTAGGAGTCAGAGTCAAGTTTAATCATTTAGATTGTCCTTTCCCCTATATTGGATGAATCATAGATTTGAGACTCTCATGGTCATTTAAAAAAGCCTGCACTACCTTCTGCTATTCTTTATTTTTTTTGCCTTGCTAAAGACGATTAAGAAAAATGTTAGGAACTAGACTTTGGGTGAGGTCCAAATGTATGAAAGGGAACTCATAATTGAACTTTGATATACAATCTCATAACAATGGAAATTTCAGCAATAAAGACAGTAGGACTCTATTTAGTGGTAACCTAGACTGTTTAAGGAGTAATGGACATGGGAAATCTATATTTTCCATATAAATGATAGCCAAACATGGCTGTTGATAGTTGAGTGCTTTGAGTTCCTTTGTCATTGCGATAGAATTTTCAATGGGAATCTCCTGGGACATGATGGGAGGCTCTCTGGGAAACGACTGAGTTGGCTCTCTAAAACTTTAAGATTGGAATATTTTTCTTCCATGGGAAAGAATTGAAGTATCGAGAGGTGAGAATTGGTAGGGAATGTCTTTAGGATCAAGGAGGAATGCTGGGTTTATTTTTTGGACCACAGAATCCATGAAAAATTTCAGATAGAAATTGGATAGAAGTGATGTCTAGGGACTATGAATCTGGTAACTGGGTACAAAACAACTTGGAAAATTTCTGGAAATGAGGCCAGTCAGTTCAGATTTTATTTTATTTTAATAAACTATACCTGAGAACATGGAGTACTTGGATTGTGGAATGAGCTGAACTTGAAGGGGAAAGAAATAAGGAATGATTTTCTTTTTCTTCATCTATTATATTTAAATACGCTGACAGATTCCCTTTTCTTATCCATGGATGGAATCAGGGAAAGAGGTGGTAGCTTTCTTATTCATTATACTTGTTGGACAGTCCTATTTTGTTAAAATTCATTGCCAAGTATTAAACTATCCAGTCAAAATAAAAATTTTAATCTCATGGACAATCTTAAATTTCTTTCCTTCCATCAGTTCATATACCACAAATTGTCTAGGAAAGAGCTATGCTCTTTTGATATGCTGTTCTGTTCTCTGTTGGTGATACTGTACCCAGTGGAGAGTCTGCCTGCCCTGTTCTTGCAGGAGGTTGAGAGGGCGTGGCACACCATGCCTCCCAGGAAGGACCCCACAGCCTGACTGCTAGCAGGCGGCAGGAGCCCCAGGCACTTTTCCCCACCCCCAAACCCTGTTAAAGGGCCCTGTAATTGCCAATCAGGTCAACAGCTCACAGATGTGGCCCAGCCCATTAGAACCACCTGGAAAGCTATCCCAGCTATGTGACTTTCAAACTGATTGGAGAGGCATATTGGCACCAGTGTCAGTTGTGTCCTATAGAATTAGTATTGCCTTGAATTAGTTACGCCCCTTCTGCCTGTCCTTTAAAAGTAGACGTGGCTGTGAATAAAGACAGACATGTTCACCGAAGCCTGGTCCCAGTGCTTCCTGTGGGAAGAAACTGTCGTCCGCTCTCCCCAGCAGTGCAGACTTTGCAGGAAGAGTGCGTACTTCTCTTTCGCTTACCTCCTGCTACTCGTTTCTTCAGGCTTGGGGCATAGGAAAGCAAGGGCTACAGTGAAAGGGAGAAACGCATTTTTACCTATTTCATGTTATTTCTAGATTTTCCTTGGCTGTTGATGATTCATTTTTTAGGCCTTTTTAATGGTTCATTTTCTGTTAGTGTAAATGAAATACCCGAGGCAGACTAACGTTATAAGTTGCAGAAGTTTATTTAGTTCACAGTTCTGAAGATTTAAGGGCATGGCAGCAACATGAGCTCAGCCCTTGTGAGGGCCCTCCTGGCTGCCTCACAGCATGGTAGATCACAATATGGTGAGAGCATGTGTGAGAACCGGAGATCAGGTTGCAAAAGGAGAAGCCAGAGAGTGATTCAAGGGTAGAGCTCATTTTTTTTCTTTTTTTCTCTTCCTCCCTTCCTCCCTTCCTCCCTACCTCCCTGCAGAGTTAGACAGTGAGAGAGACAGATAGAAAGGGCTTCCTTTGGTTGGTTCACCCCACAAATGGCTGTTACAGCCAGCGCACTGCGCCGATCCGAAGCCAGGAGCTAGGTGCTTCCTCCTGGTCTCCCACGAGGGTACAGGGCCCAAGGACTTGGGCCATCCTCCACTGCCTTCCCGAGCCACAGCAGAGAGCTGGACTGGAAGAGGAGCAACCGGGACTAGAACCCGGGGTACTGGCACCGCAGGCAGATTAGCCTAGTGAGCCATGGTGCCGGCCTTTTTTTTTTCCTTAAAGAATTATTTTATTTATTTGAAAGAGTTACAGAGAGGTAGAGACAGAGAGGTCTTTTATCTGTTGGTTCACTCCCCAGATGGCCACAAAGGCTGGAGCTGAGCTGATCTGAAGCCAGGAGTCAGGAACTTCTTCCAGGTCTCCCATGTGGGTGCAGGGACCCAAGGACTTGGGCCATCTTCAACTGCTTTCCCAGGCCATAGCAGAGAGCTGGATCGGAAGAGGAACAGCTGGGACTCTAACCTGCTGAGCCACAGCACCAGCCCCTAGAGCTCATTCTTAGAACAGCTCACTCTTAGGCCGGCGCCGCGGCTCACTAGGCTAATCCTCCGCCTAGTGGTGCCGGCACGCCGGGTTCTAGTCCTGGTCGGGGCGCTGGATTCTGTCCCGGTTGCCCCTCTTCCAGGCCAGCTCTCTGCTGAGGCCAGGGAGTGCAGTGGAGGATGGCCCAAGTACTTGGGCCCTGCACCCCATGGGAGACCAGGATAAGTACCTGGCTCCTGCCATCGGATCAGCGCGGTGCGCCGGCTGCAATGCGCCGGCCGTGGCGGCCATTGGAGGGTGAACCAACAGCAAAGGAAGACCTTTCTCTGTCTCTCTCTCTCACTATCCACTCTGCCTGTCAAAAAAAAAAAAAAAAAAAAAAAAAAAAAAAAAAAAAAAAAAAAAAAAAAACAAAACAGCTCACTCTTACAAGAGCTCAGTGTTCCCATGTCAGCTACCTTAGTACCTTTAGAGAGAAGCTCCCTCAAGGACCTCCCACTAGACCTCTCCTCATAAAGGTCCCACATCACCTCCCAACACCACTACCCTGGGGACCAAGCTTCTAACATGAACCCTTGGTGACAAGCCACAGCAGCCTCCAAATGCTGGCTCATTCATGGTTACTGTGTGTTTGTGTTTTTTTTGTGTGTGTGTGTGTGTCCTCTGTGGATTCTGCCTGGCATGGCAGGTGATGCAATATACAACAGGACTCTTTTACCTCTCTCTATCATCTTTTGCTCTATGATCTACTAAGTAGCCCATCAAATCCCATCAAGGTGACTGAAGCTTGGCTATCTTCCAGTGTTTACTAAGCCCACAGGAAAGACATGGCTCCTAGCAATTCCGAACTCAGACTTTATGTATTGCTCCTATCCTTCCTCCAATTTGCAGCCCCATAGTCTACATTCTCTAGTGGGAGGCAAGCGCCAGTCTCAGCATTCAGATATGCCCTGGAGCTCTGGTTCGTCCATGCCAGGCTCTCCAGAGGACAATTACAACATATTCTTCTATACTGTGCTAAGAATCTTGACAGCTTGTGAAATCTCCAGACGGGGATTGAAATAAATTTTGAGCTGCATTGTATGCCCCCCCCCATTCATATGTTGAAGTCCTAACCCCTGTAACCACAAAATGTTGGCTGTGTTTGGAGACAGAATCTTTAAAAGAAGTAATTAAGATAAAATGATAGCCGGCACCGCGGCTCACTAGGCTAGTCCTCTGCCTTGCAGCGCCGGCACACCGGGTTCTAGTCCCATTCGGGGCGCCGGATTCTGTCCCGGTTGCCCCTCTTCCAGGCCAGCTCTCTGCTGTGGCCAGGGAGTGCAGTGGAGGATGGCCCAAGTGCTTGGGCCCTGCACCCCATGGGAGACCAGGATAAGTACCTGGCTCCTGCCATCAGATCAGCGCGGTGCACCGGCTGCAGCGCGCCGGCCGTGGAGGCCATTGGAGGGTGAACCAACGGCAAAGGAAGACCTTTCTCTCTGTCTCTCTCTCTCACTATCCACTCTGCCTGTCAAAAAAAAAAAAAAAAAAAAAAGATGATATCATTAGAGTAGACCTAATCCAAAATGATGGTATCCTTCCAAGAAGAGGGGATTAGGGCACACATGCATGGAAAGAGCATGGGAATGGGCCTGGCACTGTGCCATAGTGGATAAGGCTGCCACCTCCAGTGCCAGCATCCCATATGGGCGCTGGTTTGATTCCCAGCTGCTCCACTTCCGATCTAGCTCTCTGCTATGGCCTGGGAAAGCAGTGGAAGATGGCCCAAGTCCTTGGGTCCCTGCACCCACAGGAGAGACCCAGAAGAAGCTCCTGGCTCCAGGCTCCTGGCTTTGGATTGGCGTGGCTTTGGCCGTTGTGGCCATCTGGGGAGTGAACCAGTGGATGGAAAACCTAGGTCTCTCTCTACCTCTGCTTCTCTGTAACTCTGCCTTTCAAATAAATAAACAAATTAAAAAAAAAAAAAAGAAAGAGCATGGGAAGACACAGAAAGAAGATAGCATCTGTATGCCAAGGAGAGGGGCCTCAGAATGAAATCAATCCTGTTGACATTTTAACTTTGGAATTCTAGGCTCCAGAATTGTGAAAAAATCAATTTCTGTTGTTTAAGCCACGCTAGTGTGTGTTTTGTTAGGGCTACTCAGGCAAATCAGTACAGATACTCATTTCCATTTGGTGCAGGCACTGTCACTTCTCCCAGTTGGGAAGTGGCGGGCAGTTTCTTGGTTGCACCCTTTAGGATACTCACTCTACTCGGCTTTGGAGTTTCCCTTGAACATCTGAGACCATGAGAGACATTCTGTTCCACAGCTTCTTTGAGAAGACCCAAATATGGAATGGTAAACATTCTTGTGGTGCACCATGTCTTAGGTTCTCAGCTGCTCCATGCAGCTTCCAACATCCTTCACCAAGTTGTGCCAGGAGGTCTCCTGAGTTGCTTTCCCTAAACTGCAAAAGGCTGCTTAGCATTGTTCAGGTGCAGTCCAGGAACCCAGGGGAGTCAGTACCTTCAAAAACAACCTTCAGTCACTGTGAATAACACCTCAGCCTCCCACTGACTGCAGTCACATTTCTGAGGAGCACTAAGCACTGTTTCTCAAAGTGTCCCTTGTGAAACTGAGCCACAGTTACCCGCAGTGTTAATCCAATTCATTAATACACCATTTATTGCACACTCTCCCTTCTTGTCTCATATTTTGCAGTCCTTTTTGTCTGTTTGGGGGAATTAAATTCCTATTAAACTACTTGGACTTGATTTTTTTTTTTTTGACAGGCAGAGTGGAGTGGACAGTGAGAGAGAGAGAGACAGAGAGAAAGGTCTTCCTTTTGCCGTTGGTTCACCCTCCAATGGCCGCCGTGGCCGGCGCGCTGAAGCCAGCGCACTGCGCTGATCTGAAGCCAGGAGCCAGGTGCTTCTCCTGGTCTCCCATGCAGGTGCAGGGCCCGAGGACTTGGGCCATTCTCCAATGCACTCCCGGGCCACAGCAGAGAGCTAGACAGGAAGAGGAGCGACCGTGACAGAATCTGGCTCCCCGACCGGGAATAGAACCCTGTGTGCCGGCGCCACAGGCAGAGGATTAGTCTATTGAGCCGTGGCACTGGCCTGAGTTGGCTTCTTGAGGAATCCAAACTAAGACAAGTGGTGCTTTGACTGGCATAGTTCTTTGCAATGAGTTTGTGTATATTTGTTTTATCCTTCCAACTAAGATAATCACATTTGTGTCTGTCTCTATTTCTGATGCAATACTGCATAGGACTTTTTTTTGTGACTATCAGTTAGTTTAAGGGAATTTTCTTTCTTTGAACTTCTGTGTATTTTTCTCTTTTGCATTCCTGTTATTCAAGTTTTTAAAACTGAGATGAAACTAAACACTTATTTGATTTTCAACTCAGTGCTTACTGCTTTTGATTGTGAGCCTATCTTCAAATTACAATTTGGATGGCATTTGACTTAAAGAAATCAGAATTATTTTAGTAAAGAATGTGAAATCAATGCCTTTTTGATGAATAGAGTCTTTACATCTGAATAATAAATAGGCTGTTCTTTGTTTTCATAAATAGCTGGGGGAAATCACAAACCCCTGTTATCTCTTGTCATTAAACTCATCCTGGAGATGTGTGGCTTCTAGTTCAGAAATACTTACAAAAAGCAAGCTCATAGATGTAGACTGTCCAAAGAGAAAGATAAAGTATAAATAAAAAGTGGATGAATAATTTATCTGTTATAGGAACAGCAAGGAAGCTCACAGGGGAAGCATGCAGAGGAGCACACCTTCACACTAATGCCCAAGTATGACACTCCAATAAAGACCTTGACGTTCATGTTTATCTCACGTTAATCTGCCAGTTACCACAGGGTCAGTCTTCTTCTAGTGGCCATAATGGATGATTTATATTAAGCATGACAAGTATCTTTCTCATCGTTATCTTAATGTGTTGAGAAATACACCAAAGCAAATCAACACCATAGTTTTAATAGCTATAAAATTAATGTGTCTGTTTTAAATGTTATAGCCATGATATTTGGCACTCATTAATTTTTGGTCTGTATTAGGTTTTTTTAATTTTATGAATTTAATTGAGAGGTAGAGTTATAGACAGTGAAAGGGAGAGACAGAGGGAAAGGTCTTCGTTCTGCTGGTTCACTCCCTAATTAGCCGCAACAGCCAGAGCTGTGCCAATCTGCAGCCAGGAGCCAGGAGCTTTTTCTGGGTCTCCCACATGGGTGCAGGGGCCCAAGTACTTGGGCCATCTTCTACTGCTTTCCCAGGCTATCACAGAGAGCTGGATTGGAAGAGGAGCAGCCAGGACTAGAACCGGCGCCCATATGGGATGCCAGCGCTACAGGCAGAGGATTGACCTACTGTGCTACAGTGCTGGCCCCATGTATTAGATTTAAAAAAACGATTCACACAACTAGAGCCCTTATAATTAAAGTGAGATTTTGTTTGATTTTTAAAAATTGACACAGCAATTATATTTATTTATGGGATAAGGTATGATATTTCAACGCATGTATACAAAATGTAATGATCAGGTCAGATAATTGTCATTGCTATCAATTAAAACATTCATTTTATTGTGATGAAAACATTAAAAATCCTCTCTAATAGTTAATTTGAAATAGACAATTAATTATTGCCAGCCATAGATACTCTATTAGGCTGTAAAAAACTCAAGGTTATTCCTTTCATCCAACTGTACTCTTGGACTCATTAACCATCCCTTCTCCATCCTTCTCCTCCGCCCTTCCCAGGCTTTGATAACCACTGTTATACTCTTTGAAGTCACATGTTTCAGCTTTCACATGTACCTGACTTTTATTTGGGGAAATGACTGGTCCGCTTGCGGGATTACTTTCTTCTCTGCAGTTTCCTTCCAAGAACAGGCTCTCGAGCTCATTGATTTTAACAGAGTACAAATAATATAATACTGTTAAAGGACTGTCCTGGTGAACCAAAGGAAATAGAACTTGGAGCTTACTATCTAATTAATTATGTCCATTTTTAGAAGTTATGCAAAATATAGAAAAGAAACAGAAAATTTAAATTCTTCTACTTAGGCATGATTATTCATGCACTAAGGAACTTTTTTTTTAAACCAGCCAATTTTGGGGGTAGTTTGTAAGCATGTATGATTTGTCTGTATGTATATTCAGCATCCTGCTTATAATATGAATATTTTCTTATGTTATTTAATATTCTTTTAGATTTTTTATTTGAAATAATGTTTTAATTCATAATGAGTAGAGAATTCTCATGTACCCTTTACCCAGTTTCTCCCAATAGTACCATCTTACAAAACTATGATAGAGTATCAAAGCCAGGAAATTGACATCAATAGAATATGTACTTATGTAATATTTGTATTGATTTGTGTAAACACTATCAAAATTAAGATTAAAAATTATTCCATCATCACAAAGCTCTCATTCATAACTGCCTGTTTGTAGTCATGTTTGTCCCTTTGTCTCTAACCTTTCCTCACCTCTGGCAACTACTAATTTGTTTTTAGCTCTACAATATTGTCATTTTGAGAATTACAAATAAATCTAATAATTTCTTTATTAGACTTTTTGATATTGGATTTTTTTACTCATTATAATGTTCTTGACAGCCATCTGAACTGTTGCAAGTATCTGTAGGTTCATCCTCGTGATGCTGAATAATATTCCATGGTACGTATCACAGTTTGCTTAATCATTACCTATTGAAGGACACCTGAATAGTTTTGCTGTTACCAATAAAGTTTCTTTGAACATTGTGTACCAGGTTTTCCGTGAAGTTCTTTCTTTCTGTACTAAGTTTTCAAGAATGTGACTGTTGGGTTGTAGAGCATATATATTTGTGTTTTCAAAAGAAACTAATGAGGTGAAGAAACTACCTAGTTACATGGCCCAAGAGTGGCTGTAGCATTTTGCTTTCCCACCAGCCGGGTATGAGAACTCTAGTTTCTCTGCATCCTCACCAGCATTTGGTGTTGCCACTGTTTTTTATTTTAGCTGTTTTGATAGTCTTCTAATTTTATATATTTTTATTTTTAATTTAGCTGTTTCAATAGTCTTACAATATTGTTTTACATATATTGGCATTTATTCAAGAATTCCATAGGTAAATTTTTTTCAATGCCACCATAACCAATAGTCATTATTACATATTAAATGATCTTTCTTCAACAGTTCTATTTTCACTGTACTCACTCATGGAGCAATTAAGTTGTCAGGGAAAATAGCCTATGGGTTGTGTCCTTGTTTACTTAGAAATAAGCCATCTATATTTTGCCTTTGTTGTATTTAGTCTCTCCCAGATATGGATGCACTGGGGGAAGAGGGAAGGAGGGAGGGAGGGAGGGAGACAGAGAGACAGAGAGAGAAAGAGAGTGTATTGATTTAAAATGGGAGAATACGATTACTGTTCACAGACCCAGGCTAGGAGATGGTTGTATTGGCTGTTTTGCCCAGTGCTTGTGACCTGGAGGTACCTTCCAATTTTGCAAGCCAGGATGGATGTTGTTTTGCAAGCCAGGTGGGTGTTGTTTCAACATGCACATTCTTCACTGCCTCACACAGAGGATGACTGAGGAATCTGCCTTTCTTTCATGAAGCCCCAGCTCTTTGTGCTTGCTTTCATTGCCAACTGCAGAGGGCTTTGGAGAGGATGACCACAAACCCAGAGATGCAGGAGGAGGTGGGTTTATGTGGGTGGTTAATGCAGTTACATTACAGGAGCTTCTCTGAAAGAACAAAGTGCTATCCATGTAGGTGAAGAAAAGATTGCCTGAGAGCTTTCCTTAATGTATTAGGCACGAGTAGGTCGATAGCTGTATTTGCAAAGCCCCCTTCTTTCCTAGGAAAAAACAAGTTTCCCCAAACCTGAAAGTTAATGGCACAGCAGTCAATTTAAAAATGGATATCAGACCTGAAGAAAATGTGATGCCCATTAAATTGTAGGGGCTGCAAAAGAGGGGCCCATAATTAGCACATAAGTCTGTTGGCTGCGACAGCATGCGGGCCTGGGAAGATGGATTCACCAGCACGGTGCTGAACGCTGCGGCTGGGCTGAGCAGGTTCACCTCCTGTCACCGTCACTGCAACTAATCCTCCTGGCACATGGGGTCTTAATATATGACTTCACCAAGGCTAAATTCAAGACTTTATAACACCATAAATTGCTGTGAGAGGGTCTTTCTAATTGACTACTTAGTAACAGCATTATTGATGATGAGCTGAATTTTTAGCAATCAATTGCCAATTAGTAACAGAGAGGAAAATGATGTAGACAATGTCCAGGTTGCAGAAAAAGCTATGGGAAAAGGATAAAAGCTACTTGATAAGAAACAAACTGAAAGCCAAGTAAGACGTGAATGAAAAGCAAATCAGCTCTAGGCAAACCTCTTAGGTGGGGAATAGGAGGCCCTGGAAATGCACTAATGCCAGCATGAAGTGGGTAATCCTAACTAGTTGTTCTTTACTTCTGCTACTTGGATAAAACCAAATGTCTTCACAGGTCTGACTGGCACTTACTCACCTTTAAAAAAAATTAATGCATCTTATTTGCTAGAGCAGTTTTAAGTTTACAGAAAATTGATTGTATAATACAGAGTTCCCAATCACCTTCTCCTTTTGCCCCCATTTGCCCTGTTATTAAATTTTGTCTATTGTGCTATACTTGTCACAACTGATGAGAAAACATTGATATATGGTTATAACTAAAACTCACGGGGCTGGCACTGTGGTGTAGTGGGTAAAGCCGCCGCCTGCAGTGCCGACATCCCATATGGCATTGGTTCGAGTCCTGGCTGCTCCACTTCCAATCTAGCTCTCTGCTCTGGCCTGGGAAAGCAGTGGAGGATGACTCAAGTCCTTGGGCTCCTGCACTCAATTGGGAGGCCCAGAGGAATCTTATGGTTCCTGGCTTTGGATTGGCACAACTTCAGACATTGCAGCCAACTGGGGAGTGAACCAGTGGATGGAAGACCTCTCTCTGTGTGTGTGTGTGTGTGTGTGTGTGTGTGAGTGTGTGTTTCCTTCTCTCTCTGTGTAACTCTGACTTTCAAGTAAATAAATAAATCTTAAAAAAAATCACAGTTCACATCAGGGTTCTTTGTGTTGTACAGTTCTACCAGGGTATAATGACATGGATCTACTACAGACTATTATACAGAATTGTTTTACAACCTTAAAAATCCTCATGTCCTTGGAACCACAGATTTTCCTGTCTGTAGACTTTTATCTTTTTAGAAACATTATACAGGTGGAATCATATGATAAACAGTATTTTCAGACAGAATTTCTTTTGCTTAGCAAAATGCATTTAAATTTCTTTTATGTGTTTCCATAGCTGGGTAGCATAATTTTTTAAATTAATTAATTTGATCATTAGTTATTAGCTACATCCTTGTGTCAGGTGCTGTCCAAGTTCAGAAACGCAAAGACAAATAAAAACTGCTTTGCTCGTGTGAAGTGCACATGGGAACCAGTGGGGAGAGATGATTAAAATAGAGGTCACGCCATGCAGATGGAAGAAGTAGAGCACGAAGTGAAGACAGTGAACTGAATTAGGTGATGGCTCCAAGCAGCAAAAACAAAGGATTCTAGCACGATGGAGAAGGCAAGCTTTGAACGTGAACTGGGCTGCCTTCCAATTTTGCAAGCCAGGATGGAGAAAAAAAGTGTGAAAATAAACAACAAGCAGTATAGAAATTAAGATATTAATATATTACAAGTGAGCAAGAAAGTAAGGCAGAAGAGAATAAGGCAGAAAATATTTTTAGTTGCAGTTGTTCTGCATGAATGCTTGTGATGAGCATTTTACATTATTTTCTTTCATAAGATAGAAGAATTTTTCCTGGTGCTCCAAACAAAGTTAATTCCTTCCCCTTGAGTAATGTGAGTTTAGATATGGATCTTTTCCTACTGAGAATCACAGAATTCTATATGTGGAAGGAACCTTGCTGGAAATGTAGCCTAGCTCATTTATTTTATAGATGGGGGATTAATGGCTGAAAAATTAAGTGTTTCTCTTTGCTGTTTAGGGCAGTGCAGAGCGGGGAAGTAGGTGTTCCAATTCTTATTCCAATGGCCCTTCCCTCACTGCTTTTCTAAATGCAGAGAAAAAAAAATGAGCAATGATATTGCTCAAGAGCAGTTTATGAAACAGTTCAAAGAAGAGAATGAGAGGTGAGTATGCATCTTGCTCAACCCAGAGGAAAGTCCACAAAGTGTGAAAACCCCATGATGACTGCCCTAAGGGTCTGTGAATGAAAGGGGAGATAAGAAGAGTGGAGTTGAGAAGAGAAGAAATGGAACCAAAATAAGAAAGGAACAGAGGGGAGGAAAGGAGAGAAAGAGCTCAAGGACACTTGTAGGATTTTAATATACATATATATAGTTAAATAACTTAACTGACATATGATTGTACATTTTTATGGGGTACAGTATGATATTTCAATAAATGAATACAATGTGTAATGACCAGATCAAGGTAACTGGTGTATCTACCACCTTAAACACATTTCTTTGTGTTAGGAGCATTCAAAATTCTGTCTGTAGACTATTTGGAAATATATAATTCATTGCTAACTGTAATTCCTGCTTTATACAACATTAGAAGTCATCCGTCTTACCCACCTGCATCCCTGTACCTGCTAATCATCCCTGCCTCACCCCTCCCCACCTGCTCTTAGCCTCTGGTAACCACTATTCTACTTTGTATTTCTATGAGATCAACTCTCAGCTTCCACACATAAGTGAGAACATGACTCATGGTATTTGATCTTTTACTTTGAAAAGAATGTTGCCAAGTCTGTTGGGTCAAAAAAATCAGTACTAGACAACTTAAAAATTCCAGACAGCCTGGGGCATCTAGAAAGAACATGAATTCAAGGAAGGAAGTCAAATTCCTGTTATCATCTTCTGAGACTCTCCAGTAGGAGGTCATGATTCTGAGGTCAACACACTCTCACAGACTTTCCTGATTTGAGCCTTGTTATTCCAGTTTTCTACATCGTCCTAGCATGTTCAGACCTTTGCCTGGGAGACAGGCTGAAGCTCACCGGCCGGTGCTGGGTGTGGTTTGCACCCTGTGGGCTGACTGCTCTAACAGGAGGCTGACTGTGACCACACAGGGTTAAGATCTGTCTTTCTTACTCTTTCACTTCTCTTCTTCTCTCCCTGGCCCCTCCATTACCTCCCCTTTCTACACTCTTTGTTTTGCTTTTTAGCTGTGTAGTAAGATTATCTAAAGCCCTCTTAAATTGTTTTATGACTTAAACTCCAATGGTTTAAATTGCTGTATTTGCCCACTTTGTGTCAATGTACCAAAATACTTGGGTTTAGGTAACTTATAAAAATGTTTATTTAGCTCAAGGTTCTGTAAGGTTCTGAGAGAATGCCATCAGTGTCTTTTCTGGGGCCCTCTGGCTACATCACAACATAGTAAAGCAGAAGGGGAAATGGCCACGTGCAAAAAGGGGTGAGTAGGTGGGGTCACTTTGCTTTATCATAACCCACTCTCACGAGAACTCACATACTCCTTTGGGACCCAACAGATTCCTCAGAACCAGCACTCCTTTATGTGCATAAGAGTGGAGCCAGGTGACCTAATTACCTTCCTCTGCTTCCTGTCTTTTAAAGGTTGTGCCACATCAGTTTCCAATACACTTTTGGAAGACAAGTCATGTCCTAGCCATAGCCATTGCTTTGCATATTTTCTTCCTTTATTCCAGAAACATAGAGGTTTTTGTCCATTCTGGGAATGACGAATAGTGGCGTAGGGGTGCTGGTAACAGAGAAAAGGAACTTCTGAAAAACTGAAACGTGGTCCTGTTGTTCTCTCTGCATGCTCTAATGACGTAAATGGACCATGGCCCATGAACTCCTCCTGTGTAGCAGCATGAATGTGGAGAGGTATGAAGGCAAAGTAGTAAATGCTGGTACTCTCCTAACTCATTACATTTTGGTGCTTGTTTTTATAGACAATTTCCAGTAAGTTTGTATACATATAGCTTAACTAATAATACCTTGCAACTTTGCTTTCAACAACAGCTCACGTACAACCAGTACTGTGCTGCTTTCTCTTGGATTAAGGAAGTGGTTCTCAAAGTTTCGATGACATCAAATACCATGAGGGGAGGTTATGAAAATATACATTGCAGAGACTCCCTCCCCTGCAGGAGTGGGAGGGGCATGAGAATTTACAGTTCTGTTTCTAACAAATTCCCGAATGATGCTCACGCTGCTTGTCAGAGAACCATGCTTGCAGAACTAGTAATCTATGAAGTAATGACTTTGGAAGAATTCTGCAGAAATAAAAATACATCAGAGATGCATTACACTTCAGGGATATGGCTGTACAACATAAACACCCAATAACTGGACATCTGACACCTTAGCATAAATGTGATGCTATTCATTTCCAATAAGAAGATAACTGGTTTGGATGTAGGTGGGATGGTCATATGCCTTGGATTATGCTGGATATGTAAATTTCTAAGCAACTTTACTCCTTTCAATTATATGCATAGTTTAACAGAATTTAATATTTCTAGTCTCATGGGAGACTTCTTTTAAATATGCTCACAGAATGATAAAAAAATTCTATTGTTAGGCCATAGGTCCCAGTGTTTGCTTCAAGGAACATCATCACTGTAGCATTGAAGCAAAATTTAAGTAAAGGAAGAGGGTGAGGAAGTTCCATAGCAGGAAGTCCCCCGACAGGCATGGGAAGGATGCAGTGTGAGAGTGGTCGTCTTCAGCCAGGGAAGTAGGATCAGTAGGGTGGGAAGATCTTCATGGTCCCAGGCAACACATTGTGCTCAGGTGGAATTTCTTCCACATCAGCCCTGCTTTAAAAGGCTTTCCAGCTGGTTAAACTAGGCCCACCCAGGTTTTCCCTGCTAAGCTCCTTTAATTAAACCAACTCAGTAGGGACTTTCATTCAATCTGTACAATTCTTGTAGAGCAACACTCAGATCAGTGTTTGAGTTAATAAGTGAGAACTATCACTTAGCCAGGTTGATCCATCAGGAAAGCCAGGTGGGAGTATGGGTCTGCTTAGAGCGAGAGTGTCTTGAAAAGTCCGAGGAGGGTTTTGAGGGCCAGGAAGCCATCTTTCCCCGCCTTTCAGCTCTGTGTTCAGGAGTCGTCTCCTAATAGACTGGGAAAAAGAGGGGGAGAAGTCCTTAATAATGGTTTCTGCAAATGTGTGAAAGCTGGATGTGAGGAGAAAAAGTTGCTTGCAGCAATCAGGAGATGACTCACCTTTAAACAGAAAATCAGTTGCCTCCAGCAAAGCGGAATTGCAATGCTGTCCTGACAACTTTCTCAGCAGCCTGGTGGGGACTTTTCTCTCTCATTCGTCAGTAATGCAGACTTGGTCTCAGACAGCAGGTAGGAGTGTGACTCTCCATTGGGAAGTAGCCTGCCCTTTGGTCTGTGAGCACTGATGAATGTTGGCCAGGTGGTTCACAGTGTCTTTCCACGTATCATAAAAACGACTGTTTCTGAGGGACGTTCTGTGGGCTATTAATCAAAGATCCAGACATGATTTAAAATTCTATGATTGTCAAGGAATCAATCATGTGGCATTGTCAGGTAAACTCCTGAGAACGTGGAGCACCATTTAATTCCCACCTCAGAAAGTCAGAAATTAACGTGGCATTCACGGCAGCCAGAGTGGATAATTGTGTGTTCTGTAAGAGTCCACCACAAGAGCCCATCACGAGTGGAGTGATTTACAGATAAACACTATTATCAAAAGACAGGAGAACATGCTGCTTACATAAAGTATCCCTTTCAGAGGAAACTGCACGAAGAGGGGTGGAGACCAGAAGAAAAGCACAAATTATGGCATGCGTGAGGGAATGTAACCCAGCAGGGTTAGAGTCGTGGGAAAGCACACCATTTTATCTCCTCTTTCAAAGTCTTCTTTCTTGGTCTCTTATATGATAGCCTCCTAAGACTATTTTGATGTTCTCTAGGTGCCCAAAGATCCATCTCAAGTCTTACCTCTCAAGGGTTTGCTGCGGTTGACGTTTTCCTTCCAACTTTCTTTTAAAGTTTACCCTCCTAGGCAGGCATGTAGTACAGAGGTTAAAACTGCCCTTTGAGACTCCTGCATCGCATACTGGAGTGCCTCATTAGAGCGTGGGAGCCTCTGCTCCGGATCCAGCTTCCTGCCTAACGCACACCCTAGGAGGCAGCGTTAATGACTCAAGTACTTGGGTTCTTGCCACTCACTTGAGAGACCTGGATGGAGTTCTTGATTCCTGGTTTTGGCCTGGCTTAGCCTTGTCTGTTGTGGGCATTTGAGGAGTAAGCTGGCAGGTAGAAAACAATCTATCTCTATCTACCTGCCTTTCAAATAAAATGAAAAGAAATAAAATAAGAAACTAAACACCTTATGAATAATACTTTAAAAATCTATTTTAATTTTTTGAGTTCTGAGAGATGCTCTGATAACAATATTGGTACTGAGTTTTGGAATTTGATGGTAGATCATATAATATAATGCCAAGTTATTCCTGGTTTGATATAGAAATTTGGCTATTTCCCCTCACTCCCCTATTTCTTTCCAGCTGAGGAAGGAAGGGATGTGGATAGCTCCCTCCATGTCCTGGGAAAGAAAACTGATTTATTTGGCTGCTTGTGCTGGATTTTGATAGACATCCCTAAATAGTTGAATAGTTGTACACCTGAGTTTCATTCCCATTACATTTATCACTGGGAAGTAGCTTAAAGGTCTATTTTCCAATATGTAAAAAAAGTTACTAAAACCAAGACTCATAAAAGTTATGTGAATTTCCCAGGATCACATTATCTTGAGGATTTTGGTATATAGGAGAACTGAGATCACAGAAGTGAATAGTTCCTGTGGGCTTCCACACAGTGTGGCACGTGACTGGTGATACTAACAGCCTGTGGCCTTTTCTGTCACACATGAAATCACATAAGCATTCAGCTACTATTTGTGCCTCAATAGACTTGCTTTGTTGAGTATTACAAAGAGTAGTTGCACTAGTACAGGGATAGAAAAATAGAATGCAGTGTTTTCAACGTGCAATGCCTCCCAATTCTATCACCTTTTGAAATTACCGAGGGCTAAATGTTTGGTACTTAGATCAGTGGAATTCTTCTGAACTGTATAATCTGGGATAAATCACTTAGTGTCTCTGAGTATGGGGTTACTTATAAAATGGACAGGTTAAATTAGATCCCCTTTCAACACTGAAGTTCTATAATGATCATGGTTGAGGGAAAAACATCAATGGGAAATAGGATCTAAGTTGGATGGTTTGTTTTTGTTTGGAAACTGACAATGATTCTGACAGAATCATTAGCATCCCTGAAAGATCAATTATCCCGCGACTTATTTATGCACAAGCAAAGGCCTGCTTAGTCACTCCGGACAAATATGGTTGTTATCTTCAAGTGATATTATTGCCAAGGAAACCACACTTTTGGTCTTTTCGGAGACACTTTAATCATGCTAATGGAGCTTATAATTCCACACCAAATCATGATTAATAAGATAAAGTGTACAGGCTCAGAGAAAGGAATCTGTAGCCAATCCACACATTGCTGAGACGCCTGATGCAGGAGGGTATATTTTCTCAGAAAATCCATCCTTGTAAATGATACTGATGTCATCCTGAAGCTTTCCTGCTGGCTAATCTTCAAGAGAGCTAGCTCCCCCATCCCTCAGATATGCAGCCCTCTTTCTGTTTCAGCTGTAGTTGTTTATATTCTGCCCAGCCATCTCCCCAGGCTCCTCCTAGGCATATATTTTCCTTACATTTCCTCCTGCTGCCTTTGAGGCAAGCTTCACAACTCTCTTTTATTGTTATTTGTTTATATTGCCAAGGACTAAGGGAAAAATATGTGGTTTGGCAAAAGTTACAAATCTCAGAGAAAGAGTCTCAAAATATTCCAACACTGTTGGCCCTGGACTTCTCTGAACAGTAAGAGGACTACAGACACATGTTGGCAGCCTCCTTGCAGACTTCCGTGGATATTCCTGACATCTCATGGTGGTGCTTTGCTGGGCCCATGTCGGGCAGTAAGGCAGCATGCTCATAAGAACTGGTCAATCTAGGGTCCACTAGGTCTGGAATGTTGGTCCCCAGACTGTTCTGGTCTTGCTGTCCTGTTTTCTTCATTAACATTTAGGATAATTTTTTTTTATTGTTCTTTAGTCCAAATGGCATGTCCATAGGCTAGGAGGCTTTTATAATATTCTTATGCTTTGGTTAATGTTCAGGTTCTTGTTTCCTCTCTTAGTCTTGAATCTTGGAGGTGCCAAGTTCTTTCACATTGGTTCCCAGTTCCACTCCTTGGTTCAGCTGAAAACTTCCCTACAGGTCATCTGAACTTCAGGTGAGTGGCTCTGTTCAGCGCTGTGTTGAATGGTGTTTAACAACCAGTTCTTAGAAAGGAAGAAAAATCTGATTCATAACCTTATCCATTTACATGGTGTAAATATTCCATGTGGCTGATGTCAGATCCCCTACATGACTCCACTAACTTGGAATTGGGAGATGTATGTGACTGGCACTTGCTAGCTGACTCCAGTATCCCAATAATCTGTTCTCTAATTTATGGCATACAGTAGTGTGACATGGTACAAGGAGAAAACAGCTTTATCCTTACTCATCACTGCTTTCTTTAAAAAAAAAAAAAAAACAAACAACGTGTGTGTGTGTGTGTGTGTGTGTGTGTGTTTCCCCCCACCCTGGAAGAAATCACAGGCAGATCTCTAAACTGCTCTGGTAACTTTGGTATTAAAAATACCCACTTGGGGATGGCATTGTGGCATAGAACGTTAAGCCATGACCTGTAGTGCCAGAATCCCATATGGGCACTGGTTGGATTCCTGGCTGCTCTACTTCTAATCCAATTCCCTGCTAATGCACCTAGGGAAGCAGCAGAAGATTTTCAAGTCCCTGGGCGCCTGAATCCATGTGGGAGACCAGAAGAAGTTGCTTACTTCTGGCTTCAGCCTGACACAGCCCTAGCCATTAAGGCCATTTGGGGAGTGAACCAGTGGATGGAAGATCTCTCTCTCTCTTTCCCCAAATAAACCCTTTATTTAATGAGTACAAATTTCATAAATATAATTTTAGGAATATAGTGATTTTTCCCATCATACCCGCCTTTCCACACCCATTCCCACCCCACCTCCTCCCTCTCCCTCTCCCATTCCCATTCCCATTCCCATTCCCATTCCCATTCCCATTATCTATTAAGAAAAAACAAATAAAAAACTGTTCCTTGAGAGTCAGGACAAGGGCTATTCAAGTCATTGCTTCTCAAAAGTGTCAATTTCACTTCTACAGATTTCCTTTTAAGTGCTTTTTTAGTTATCACAGGTCAGGGAGAATATATGGTATTTGTCTATTAAGCATCAAGTTTTCCAGATTTATCCATTTTGCTGCAGATTACTGGATTTTTTTTCTTTTTCTTTTTCTTTTTACCACTGTGTAGTATTCCATAGTGTATATATGCCATAATTTCTTTATCTAGTCTTCAGCTGATGGACATTTAGTGTCACTCCCCCTCTTTGCGGAGGAACGACACAGGACCCTGCGCTGTTCTTTTGTCTGCTCGGCCCTTCCCGGGTTTGCTGCTGGTTCTTCCCGGGTTGGCTGCCGTCCTTCCACCTCCGTGGAAGGGCGGTGCCCCCTGCCACTTTCCCCACTTCCGCGGGGGAGCAGCACACCGCCGGCCGGCTCTCTCGGGGGCTGCTCAGATGTTATCCGGATGTTCCCCTTAGATGTTCCTGGTGCATGTTGTCTCTCTCCTCCTTTATAGTCCTCTTCCACCAATCCCAACTCTGCTACCCACACGCCGAGTACGCTGCTCTCCTCCAATCAGGAGCAGGATCAGCTCCTGCAGGTTATTGGTTGAACTGGAGGCAGCTGTGTAAAAGTTGTTTACTCCTCTCCCAGCGCCATATTGTGGGAGAGCAGATGCATAGAATAAGTCTTAATTCCAGTAACTTAGTCTAGTCCCAGTTGCTCCCCACAATTTAGGTTGATTCATGTCTTAGCTATTGTGAATTAAGCTTCAATAAACATGGGGATGAGATAACTCTTTTATTTGCTGATTCCATTTCCTTTGGGTAAATTCCAAGGAGTGGGATGGCTGGGTTGAATGGTAGGGTTATATTCAGGTTTCTGAGGAATCTCCAGACTGACTTCCATAGTGGTCTTACCAGTTTGCATTCCCACCAACAGTGGGTTAGTGTCCCTTTTCCCCCACATGCTCGCCAACATCTGTTGTTAGTTGATTTCTGTATATAAGCCATTCTAACTGGGGTGAGGTGAAACCTCATTATGGTTTTGATTTGCATTTCCCTGATGGCTAGTGATCCTGAGCATTTTTTCATGTGTCTGTTGGCCATTTGGATTTCCTCTTTTGAAAAGTGTCTATTCAGGTCCTTGGCCCATCTCTTAAGTGGGTTGTTGGTTTTGTTTTTGTGGAGTTTCTTGATCTCTTTGTAGATTCTGGTTATTAATCCTTTATCAGTTGCATAGTTGCATTCTGTTGGTTGCCTCTTCACTTTCCTGAGTGTTTCTTTTTTTTTTTTTTATTTGACAGGTAGAGTTATAGACAGAGAGAGAAAGAGAGAGAGAAAGAGAGAGAGAGAGAGAGAGTCTTCCTTCAGTTGGTTCACTCCCCAAATGGCCACTACAGCCGGCACTGTTCCCATCCAAAGCCAGGAGTCAGGTGCTTCTTCCTGGTCTCCCATGCGGGTGCAGGGGCCCAAGGAGTTGGGCCATCCTCCACTGCCCTCCTGGGCCACAGCAAATAGCTGGACTGGAAGAGGAACAGCTGGGACTAGAACCCGGCACCCATATGGGATGCCAGTGCTGCAGGCATAGGATTAATCAAGTGAGCCATGGTGCCAGCCCCTCCTGAGTGTTTCTTTGGCTTCTCAATTTGGTGTAATCCCATTTGTTAATTTTGGCTTTGAGAAGTTTACAAGACAAAGCACAGGAAAGTAGACAGACCAAACACAAAAAGAAATTAGAAAACTATAAAACACTGATAGGAATCTATAGGATACTATCAAATGATCCAACATAATGGTTCTAGGAGCTCTTGAAAGTGTGGAAAGAGAGAAAGGTTAGAAGGCCTTTTTGTGAAATAATAAAACTTCCCCAATTTGGAGAAAGGGAGGTCCAAGTACAGGAAGCACACAGAACTCCCAACAGACATGATCAGAAAAGAGTTTCACCACAACAAATTGTAATCAAACCCTCCACAGTAAAACACAAAGAGAGAGAAAAACACCAGATTACTATCAGAGGATCTCTAATTAGACTCACAGCAGACTTCTCATTAAAAACCCTACAGGCTAGGAGAGAATGGCGAGATATAGTCCAAGTCTTAAGAGAAAAAGAATATCCTGCAAAGCTCTCATTTATGAAAGAAGGTGAAATAAAGACCTTCCATGACAAATAGAGACTGAAAGAATTTATCACCACCCATCCAGCCCTGCAGAAGATGCTTAAAAATGTGCTGCACGCAGAAACACAGAAGAGTGGCCAGGGAGCTCTGTTCAATGCTCCAGGGTGAAAGGCTTATCTGAGGTGACACACCCAGGCATGGCATGGTAAACCTGTTTGTTTTTGTTTTAAATCAGAGCGAAGGTTTCTTCTTGTCTATTGGCATTGACTAAGCGGAGCTCCTCTCCTTGAAGGACACCAATGTCTGGGTGCTAACTCCAGTGAGTATATTATTCATTTGCTCTGTGACAAGGACCACACAAAGGATCTGTGCAGTACTCAGTGTAAGCTCGGATTCCCAGCAATGTCCTTCGCCAGGTAACTGGGGAGCCCTGATTATATGGAGTCTTCCACAGTGACTGCCCAATGTCCCAGTGACACCCTGAGTCCTCCCATGAAGCCTCAGTGTTTTCACAGTCCGGGCACACAAGCCTCCCACATTCAAGAGCACCCAGCCCCTGTCTCTTCTCTACTTGGCTGGTTGCTGGGTGCAGATATGAGCTGGCACAGCTGTTAGGTATGTCCAAAATGGCACCTGCTCTCTATCAGCTTGTTACAGGATGCCTTTGCAGGATGATTGGTGGGTACACTATCCCCCATGGGGCTCCAAGCTGAATTCCCTCTAGACTCTTCCTGCAGCTTTTTTGCCAGTGGCTTGGGATGCTGCAGTCTGGTCTCACCTCACTCTCCAACACTGGTATGAAGGCTCTTGGCTGCTGAGGTCGTAAGTTGTATGCATCTTTGCCCTCCACATAGGTCCACTGTGTTCCTCCAATTCATGTAGAATTTCCTCTACTATTTTTGTGCTAACTCTTCTCTGAGACTGCACTCTTTCCACATTTTCAAATTATCTTCTCCTAGACTCAGGCAGCAAGCTCCCTCCCTACTCTGCCATCTTAATCCAATCTCTGCTTCTCTCTCTCTGTAACTATACCTTTTAACTAAATAGATGTATGTTTTTAAAAAGTCCACTCAAGTCTAAAACACAATTGCTCATTTAAGTTGAAACACCTTCCCTACTCCAGTTGAGTTACCCTAGTCTGTAGCCTACTACCGGGCAGAACACTGTTTACCAGTTACAAATGCCAGGCTCCCACTACATTGTGGATAGCAATGATCATCACAATCTCAACTACCAGGGATAGAAGTCTGCTCCCTATATCTTGGCATTGGAACTTCCAAGGAAAATACAGCACAGGCAAGCACTGAGTGAAATGACTATTTTACCCACATGGAGAATAAACAGGATAACACCCAATCTAGTAGTTAAGTCCCACATGGCTAATGGGTCCTCTTAGTAGCTGACGT
The DNA here is from genome assembly GCF_964237555.1 of Oryctolagus cuniculus. Lineage (NCBI taxonomy): Eukaryota > Metazoa > Chordata > Mammalia > Lagomorpha > Leporidae > Oryctolagus > Oryctolagus cuniculus. The sequence goes on along the minus strand of NC_091435.1, from coordinate 16,101,731 downwards.
AGGGCATGAGACCTGCATGTCTCCCTGTTGTGCTGTGGCAGAAGACCCTGACCTTCATTCACACTGTGGAGTCTGATACTGAAACCTGGGAGTGTGCCAGAATGCCATTGACCTATACACTTCAGATAAACAAAGGAGCGTAAACAGGTTAAAATGGGAAGTTACCTCACACAATGTAGCAAGCCTGGCACAAGCTATTTAGGCTCTTCACCTCTTAGTAAGGAATTATTCCAGGTCTGTGACTCCTTTTATGGGGCTGGGCATTGAGACTGCCCTTTTCATCAGTAGTTAAGATGGTATATTTAGTGATTTTTTTTTTTTACTTTACAATGATGCAAAAATGATAGATATGCAACACTTCAAATTATGATTTTTGACCTTCTCCCAAGTAGTGATATGTGTGGGACACTCACTCTAACAACGCTGGGCAGCCACAGTGGGCTGAGGTGCCCAGTGATCATGAGGGGAATTAGCCGACTCCTTACAGTCTGCTGTGTTGGTGAGCTGGGATGTTTGGAAGGTTAGGGTCATTCAATGCATTTTCGACATACATCATTTTCATGTTATAATGGAACATATTGGTATGAGCCCTATTGAAAGCCATGGAGCATCTGTATTTCCTTACCTTGCTCTTTTACTCTTCTACCCCAGCCCCTGCAGCTTCTGTTTCTCCAGTGGTGGAGGGTGTGGGTGAGAGGGAGAGTGGGACTTGTTTCTCTGCAACAGCTGTGGGGTAGGGAGAGAAGGTGTCCCTAGCTGCTTCTTTGTCTTATAGGACACATGCAGCTTCCTTGGAAGTCCTTTCCTAAGGTCCTCCAATTCCAGGTTTCTGGCAAAGAGGTTCCTCTTCCAGCTGGCTCTTTCTTGTTCCCATTCAGAGCCTAGATTTGTCAGCCCGTATCTAGATTGTTTATTCACTCTTCTTCTACTAGACTCTAGACATACCACTGACTACCAATGTGCCAACTATCAATAAGAGCCTGCTTTTTGGACTGCCACCCATCAGGCTGCTACTGGTAGTCTCTCCTGTTTGGACTTTCTGTCAATGAAGCTGGTATCCTTAAGTTTAAGGGACACATGTCCTCTAACTGGTTCCTTTCAAACCATCTTCTCTTCACTATAGGTGGGAGGGGAAATGCCACAGCACAGAATATCTAAAGCATTCCTCAGTCTCCAACCTTTTATCCTCCTCATGAGAGTCAACTTTTAAAATTTCTTTTCCCTTTGAACTAATAATTCCATTTCTGGGAATGAATCCCAGAGAACTAACCTTCAATAATGAAATGCTTTCTGCTCAAAGGTATTCTTTTAATCTCCTTTTAGATTTCTCTGATACAATCTATAGGAGGGTGACCAGTGAAAGCTGTTAAAACTGGTGTGAAGTCACACCTTTGCAAATCTTTTGTAAATGTCACTTTATGATTATGAGGGTAAATGATAGAGACTCTCATTCAGGATCTCAGGTGAAAATGTGGAACACGAGGGGTTTCATTTTAATATCCTGCTACATATCCTTTCCTGAATCTCACCGAAGATGTGTTTATTAAGCCTGTATATCTAACATTCTTCTGTCTGACTAGATCAATTCTCTTCTATGTCTTTGTATATTAATACAATTATTTTCTAGCAGCAGCCTTTTGCAGTATTACAAATGTTTACAATATATACCTTCTTTGTACAAACAATCCCACCTTTATAGAAATTTTGGCCCATATACTAGGGTTACTAGAATATTTAATTTTTTAATTTTTAAAAATTAGATGTGATATTAATGTTATTAGAGTTAATTTTGACACAGTATATTATTACCTTATATGTTTTATGTGTGTTGCAATTTACAATAAGGTGGGATTGCATTTTCAAAGCCTCCCACACACTGCAAATTTTCACATCTAACACATCATAAGTATGTCAATCAGTTATAATGATTGAAGTGCTCAAGGAAGTCTTTGCAACTGTACTTTTGAGTTCAAGAATTCATTTATAGGGTCCAGCTCTTGATGCAACTGGTTAAGTTGCCACCTGTGGCACTGCATCCCGCTTTGATGCTGGATTGAGTCCTGTATGCTCTGTTTGAATTCAGCTCCCTGCTAATGAATCTGGGAAAGCAGAGGAAAATTACACAATTACTTGGCCCTCTGAGACTTATGTGAGAGACCCAGATGGAATTCCAGGCTCGTGGCTTCAGCTTAGCTAAGTCCTGGCCATTGTAGTCACTTGGAGAGTGAACCTCTGGATGGAAGATCACTCTCTGTCTCTCTCTGATTCTCTCTCTCTCTCTGTAACTCTGCCTTTCAAATAAGTAAATAAATCTTTTGAAAAAGACAATTTATGATTCCATAAATGGCATTTTACATGCAATTTCACAAAAGGGTTTCATTTTAAGTACTCTTTACCTATGGAACTTGTGAATTACAAAATAATCTTTTATTTTATATCAAGACACTTCATGTCTTATGGCAACATTACCAGTATTATTAGAATAAACTCCTTTTGGAAAACATTTAAAAAATTCTGTTCCATTAAATTAATTAGGGTGTAACCTCAGGATTATGTATCTACCAATCTTGAATGGCTAACCAATATAGTGAACTATTATAAGCAAAATGAAGGGATGGCAGTATTATATATTTAAATATACTGGATTATATTATTTAAATGTATTTATATAACATTTTATTTATATATGGTCTATGGAGTATATGATAATATATAATATGTGAGAAATTAATGAAAAACAATGAAGCTTTATAAGAGGGTAAATAAAAAGACTGAATATAAGGTAAAATATTTCATTAGCTTTTCTTTGTAACTCTACAAATTATCTGGATTATATAATACAATTAAATAAGGGTAAATAAGCATGAACAACAAATCTCAAGTTATCAATAACCTTATGATAATAACTGAATAGGGTCCACATTAAAAAGCTGTGACATTACCAAATGATCCACAATAAATGCTTTTAAAGACTTAATTACTTATTATTATTTTTAAAATATTTATACATTCATTCAAAAGTCAGAGTTAGAGAGGGAGAGATGGAAAGAGAGAGAGAGATTTCTTCCATCTGCTGGTTCACTCCCCAGATAGCTACAACAGCCAGGGTTGGGCCAGGCTGCAGCCGGTAGCTAGGCTCTTCATCTAGGCATCCCTCATGGGTGGCAGGGGCCCAAACACTTGGGCCATCTTCCACTGCTTTTCCCAAGCCATTAGCAGGGAGCTGGATAGAAGTGGAGCTGCAGGGACTCAAACCAGTACTCACACGAGATGCTGGCATTGCAGGTGGTGACTTTATTCGCTACACCACAGTGTGAGCCTGAAAAGATATATTTATTTATTTTGAAAGAGTTACAGAGATAGGGAGAGACAGAGAGAGAGAGAGATCTTACATCTGCTGGTTCACTCTCCAGGTATCAACAATGGGCAGCACTAGGACAGCCTGAAGCCAGGAGCCAGGAGCTTCATTTGGGTCTTCCACATGTGTGGCAGGAACCCAAATACTTGAGCCATCTTCTGCTGCTTTTCCAACATGCATTAGCAGGAAACTGGATTGGAGGTAGAGCAGCTGGTACTCAAGCTGGCACCCATATGGATGCTGGTGTTGCAGGTGTTGGCTTTACTCGCTATGCCACAATGCTGCCCCCATAAAATAAAATTTTAGCAAATACAAAATATATTTTATATAATTTGTTAGCAATTATAAAATGTTTAACTCATCTCTATTTTTCATTTCAATATGTTTCTTCAAAGTTTAGATGGGATTCTTTTGAAAATAAGTTTTTGTTTTTAAATTGAATGGGGAAAAGTTGGAAGCATTCTTGGAACCAGACAAAGATGCCCATTCTCACCACTGCTATTCAATACAGTCCTGGAAGTTTTAGCCAGAGCTATTAGGCAAAACAAAACAAAACAAACAAACAAACAAAAACCAAAAAAAAAACCCAGAGATACAAACTGGAAAGGAGGAAGTCAAACTATCCCTATTTTCAGATGACATGATTCTCTATATAGGGGTACCAAATGACTCCATTAAGAAACTATTGGGGCCGGTGCTGTGGCTCAATAGGCTAATCCTCCGCCTGCGGCACCTGCACACCAGGTTCTAGTCCTGGTCGGGGCGCCGGATTCTGTCCCAGTTGCCCCTCTTCCAGGCCAGCTCTCTGCTGTGGCCCGGGAGTGCAGTGGAGGATGGCCCAAGTGCTTGGGCCTTGCACCCGCATGGGAGACCAGGAGAAGCACCTGGCTCCTGCCATCGGATCAGCTTGGTGTGCCGCAGCGTCCATTGGAGGGTGAACCAACAGCAAAAGGAAGACCTTTCTCTCTGTCTCTCTCTCTCACTGTCCACTCTGCCTGTCAAAAAAAAAACAAAAACAAAAAAAAAACAAAAACAAAACAAAAAAACAAAAAAAGAAACTATTGGAACCTATAAGGGTTTGGTAAAGTGGCAGGATATAAAATTAACACAGAAAGATCAAGCACAGAAAGACCTTGTCTTTGCATGCACAGACAATGCCATGGCCGGGAAAGAACTTCTAAGATTGATCTTATTCACAATAGCTAAAAAAAAGTTAATACCTTGGAATAAATTTAACCAAGGAGGTTGAAAATCTCTACAGTGAAAATTTAAAACACTAAACAAAGAAAAAGAAAAATACACATAAAAAAGTGGAAAAATCTTCCATGTTTATGGATTGGAAGAATTAGAATCATCAAAATTTCCATACTACCAAAAGTAATTTACAGATTCAACATGATCACAATCAAAATACCAATGCCATTCTTCTCAGATTTAGAAAAAAATGATGATAAAATTCATATGGAAACACAAGAGATCCTGAATAGCTAAAACCATCTTATACAACTACAATAACAACAACAACAACAAAACAAACAGCTGGAGGCATCACACTACCAGATTTTAAGACATGCAAGGCAGTTATAATCAAAACAGCCTGGTACTGGCACAAAAATAGACATATAGAACAATGGAACAGAATAGAAACTCCTGAAATCAACCCACACAGCTACAACCAACTTATCTTTGACAGAAGTGTGAAAATCATTTCCTGGAGCAAGGACAGTCTCTTCTACAAAAGGTTCTGGGAAAACTGGATCCCTGGGTACAGAAGTATGAAACAAGACCCCTACCTTACACCTTATAGAAAAATTCATTCAGAATGGATCAAAGACCTAAATCTATGACCTGATATCATAAAATTACTAGAGAACTTTGAAAAAATTGCAAGATATTGGCATAGGCAAATACTTCTTGGAGAAGATGTGAGAAGCACAGGCAATCAAAGCCAAATGGGATTATATTAAGCTGAAATGCTTCTGTACTGCCAAAGAAATACTCAGAAAAGTGAAGAAACAACCAACAGAATGGGAGAAAATATTTACAAACTATAAAACTGATAAAGGAATAATATCCATAATCTATAAAGAGCTCAAGATACTCAACAACAACAGAACAAACAATCTAGTTAAGAAATGAGTGAAGGACTTGAACAGGTATTATTCAAGAGAGGGAATTCAAATGGCCAAAAGACACATGAAAAAATGTTCAGGATCACTTGCCATCACGGAAATACAAATCAAAACCACAATGAGGTTTCACCTCACTCCAGTTAGAATGGCTCTCATACAGAAATCAACAAACAACAAATGTTGGTGAGGATCTGTTGAAAAAACTGATCTTCTGTATATAAAGAGAATCGAAAATGAATCTTGATGTGAATGGAAGGGGAGAGGGAGTGGGAAAGGGGAGGGTTGCGGGTGGGAGGGATGTTATGGGGGGGAAGCCATTGTAATCCATAAGCTGTACTTTGGAAATTTATATTCATTAAATAAAAGTAAAAAAAAAAAAAGGTACCCTCATGCACTATTGGTGGGAAAGTAAACTGGTGCAGCCATTGTAGAAGAAAGTATGGCAATACCTCAGAAATTTGAAAATAGATCTACCATATGACGCATCAATCTCACTCCTGGGGATTTACTCAAAGGAGATGAAATCAGCATATGAAAGAGTTGTCTGTACCTCCATCTTTATAGTAGCTCAATTCACAATAGCTAAGACCGGAATCAACCCAAATGCTGGTCAACTGAGGACTGGATAAAGAAATTATGGGATATATACATCATGGAATACTACATAGTCTTAAAAAAAAAACAACAAAATCTGGTCATTTGCAACAAAATGGACAAAACTGGAAACCATTATATTTAGTGAAATAAGCCAGTCCCAAAGGTACAAATACCATATGTTTTTCCTGACTTGTGATAACTAATAGAGCACCTAAAAGGCAATCCATAGAAGTGAAATGGACACTTCAAGAAGCTATAACCTTGAACAGCCCTTGTCTTGACTGTCGAGGAACAGGATTTTTTTTGTTTTATTTATTTATTTTTTAAATACTATCTGTTGAACTCTACTCAACATAGAGATATGTATATAAAGTTAATTGAAAATAGTAAAAAATAAAGTGGGAATAAGAGAGGGAAGAGGAATGCCAGTGGGAGTGGGGGTGGGAGCGTGAGCACAGTGAGAAGTATCACCATGTTCCTAACATTGTAAATTAAAAATGTATGAAGTTTGTAACTGTAAAACTGTATAGTTCTGCATACATTCCTACAGACTTACTTCTAAGGGTACAGTTTAAAAGCTTGGCATGGAACCGCAAATCCCCTTATACTGGGTGGTAATAATAGCATTTTAAGTGTTAAAGTGAGCTTATTGATTGGATTAAGTGTTAAAGTGACTGTGTAAATAGGATTAAGTGTTTGGTAATAATAATAAATAGAATTAAAAAGGAGTAAATTTTCCAACCTGGGAAGCACGCAGCAGACTCAGAATGACAATCATGTAAGTAACAGTATGACCTCAGAATCAGCCCTTAATGCTTCCTAGACTTGCTGAAAAACCCAAATGAGAGCATTTCAGGCATGGAAAGCCAAGACACTGTGGCAAAAAGTATCTTACATGAAGGGACTCTGTGGGTGAGATCCCAGTGGAAAGAAGTGGTCATCAAAGAAGGATGCACTTTTCTCTGAAGGGAGCAGAGAAATTCCACTTTGTTTATGGCCTTGTCTAAATTATGATAGAGTTTGTGGATTCAAAAGACTTCCAGAGCCTGGCCAGCTCATGTCAAGAGCTTCAGGTGATCACTGATGTCATACATTAGAGTATTAATTGTTAAAATAATAACAGGAGTCACTGTACACTTATTTCCCATACAGGACCTCTATCCTCAATGAGTTGGATTATGAGTTAGTAATAAAAACTGTTGTCAAAGATCTACTCCTTTTTAGTGTATTAAGTGGAGGATATTCTTGTGTCTCATAAGCTATAGTTATGTACAAGTGCTTGCAAAAGATGTATCATTCTTGGGTTCTTCTTCAAAGTTAATTAAGTTTCTCAAAAATATATGTAAATTAAAATCAGAAATGTTTATTTTTATTAAAATGTATCTTTTTCCTTATTGTAAAAATAATCCTTGCAGTGTTCAATTGCACAGTAGGGTAATAATAGTTAATAATAAGATATTGTATTTTTCTGAAGAGCTAGAAGAAACACTTTTGAATGTTCACACTACAAAGACATCTTGAATATATGAAGCAATGGATGCTAATTATCTTAATTTGATCATTAAAATCTATGCATGTATTGAAATATTGCATTGTACTCCATAAATATGTATAATTATTGCTTGTCTATAAAATAAAAAAATCTAATAAAAGAAAAGAAGAAGATTAATTATGTAAAGTTATGTAAAAGCAAAAAGGGTAAATGAAATCAAATTCCTTTTGGATATATGAAAAATGAAAATCAATTCACCAAATAATAACACTGATATGGTTTTGCTCAGCAGGAGTATGATTGATTTTTTTCACCTCTTTTTTCTGCTATTTTCCATAGTGAGCCTGTATTACTTTTAGAATGGACAAAATGAGAAACTTTTAAAAAGTAGTACACCCACACAGAATGATATCCTTCTACTCATTTACATAATTGTGTGATTTTATTAAGCAGAAATCCATTAGCACAAAACCCACTTCCTATTCCAGTGTGTCACTTCAGGCAGTTATTAAGAATCCTTCCCACCTAAACAGTATAAACCTATTTGTTTAAATCTGCAGCCTAAGTTAAAAGGTGGGGTAAGTGCTAACATTTCTTTTTTAAGAAGGAACATCAATTTCAGTACAGATTCTCTACCTGGAACTGAAAATGTCACTGGGAAATTGTAGTCTTTAACCTAAAAGCTTAAAATCTAAATTATATGGATGAATCAGTTTAGATTCATGAATAATATGAAAAGGTCTTTTAATCATAAAAAGCCTGGACAATGAAATGAATTACTTTGAGGCTGGCTATTTCTGTAGAAGATCAAATATTTTTCCCTTTAGAAATATTTTAAAGAGGGAGTGTTGCCACTGGAAATCATCCCAACAGTGTGGGAAAAAATATAGCTATAAATAGGATGAAGAAACAAGTGAGCAATTAAGAAATGCAGGAACAACTGAAGGCATCAACAGAGCCTAGGAAAACAGCAGCAGTGGATTTAAAAACACATTCTGCATATGTGCTCCAAAGACCTGTGGAAGCAGAGAGAAGAGCAACTTCATAATGTATGGGCTCATGTGATTTCCCAGATATCTACTTCTGGGTCCTGCAAAAGAAGTTTATAAATCAGGGCTTTTGAAACAAATACTCTTTTGCTATCATTTCAAACATAAAAACATGAATAGTTATTAGAGTAAGAATTAATCTTAAAAGTTCTCAGATTCTAATAATGTATCCTAAAATATGTTTTTCACAACTGCTACTGAATACCTATGCATTATTAGACATTGTCATAGCAAAGAGCACTACTGTTAAGATACTTTTAATGAGTTAACCTAAAAACACAAAGGAGAGGGCCAAAAAAGCCAAATAGTCCAATAGCAAGAATGTTGAAACTAGTTGTCCTTTAGTTTTTTTCAAAGAACTTTTATATGCAACATCTACAAAATTTGACTCTACATCTTCGATGTACAGAGGAAAGTGATTATTCTTCTTATAGCTCATCTCTCCTTTCTCTTGAGAGCACATTTGCTGGGTAGTGGGAGAAAATGATCTACATGTGCAAGCTGGCAAAAGCTTAGGCCACTCTCTTGAGTTGGGTCTCAGGTGAGTCTTTTCTGAAAAAGCCAAAGACTAAGTTCTAAAGAGAGCCTTACTCATCCTTGTTGCAATGGAGGAGGACTTATTTGAGCCGACCCTTAATTCTGCTCTGGATGCTAGGTTCCAGTTTTTGGCAAGATTTCCCTCTTCCTTCATTTTCTTTAACACTGTCCCTTCCTCAGATGGCCAGATTTGTGGCTGGAGAACTTCCAAACCCAGGGTAGAGAAATGGCTTGGCATTACAAAGCATGTTTGAATTATTTCCTTAAATTTTCATGTGTATGTGCATGTGAGTTCATGTGTGGGCATATATGTTTTGTGGGAATAAGCAAGATGGAGAGAGAACAGGTAGTAAAATCTATATACTGTCTATGATGTATTAGGTATGTGTGAGTATTGTTGTCACATTTATTTCTTCCCACAGGAAGTTATTATGATTATGTGTTAACCAATCAAGAAAGCGAGGCTGATATGTGATCCTGGAAACAGAACTTATGTATATTTGACTTCAAAGTTTATGTTCATTCCATTGTCTTTTGGAAGTGGTAATAATGGGAAAAGTAATTTTTATGACCCTGGATGTTCAATTGATAATGTTGTCATCCAAAACAGTTGTATTAGTTTATAATGTTACAATGTTTTGCCTAAAAGTTCTAATGTGATCCTGATTAAATTTGTGAGCTATTACAAAAAATGTTTTGCAGTTTGTGTGTGCATGCTGATATTTCAAGTTTTTTTCAATTTGAAAAACTTTGATGTTTATTACTATTTTAAAATTTAATGCTGTATTACCATTGTAATTCATATACATTTTTAAAAGTTTCATATATTTCTTCTTCTTTTTTTATTTGAAAGGGAAGGAGAGAAAGAGTGATTGAGTATGATCTTCCGTGTGACCTTCCACCTTCTGGTTCACTCCACAAACCCTGGCAACAGGGCAAGAGCTGGGGCTTGGCAAAACTAGAATAATCAGACTAGACATGGATCTGGTTCTCCCACACTGGTGTCAGGGACCCATAAACTTCAGCTATCATCTGGAACATCCTGGGATGCACGTTAACAGGAAGCTGGATTGGAAGTATAGTAGCTGGGACTTCAACCAAGCACTTTGATATGGCATTAGGGTGTCCCAGATAGTGAGTTAGAGTTACTGAGCCAAAAGCCTGCCCCATTCTTTAAAATTTCAAGCATATATTGTATGTTACAGAAAATAACAATTGGGAATATTTGATATCAAATGCTCTTTCTTTTTTTCCCCAGAAACTTTTTATTTAATGTATACAAACTTCATGCATTTCATAAATACAACTTTAGGAACATAGCGATTCTTCTCACCATGCCCCCCCTCGCACCCACTTTCCCACCATTCTTCACCCTCTCTCTCCTATTCTCATTCTTATTTTTAACTAAAATCTATTTTCAATTAACTTTATGCACAGAAGGGTAACTCAATACTAAGTAAAATGTCCAAAAAATAGTTTAAAAAAAAGACTGTTCCTCAACAGTTTTTTTATTTCTCTTTTGATATCTTCTATGATGTTCAGTCTCCATGTATTTATATATGTTCTAGAGATTCTTGAGTTGTCGATTTCCTGTTTCATTCCATTGTGGTCAGAGAATATGCATGATATAATTTTGATTTCTTTTAATTTTCTGAGACTTGCTTTATGGCCTAGTATGTGGTCAATCCTAGAGAAAGTTCTGTGCATTCGTGAGAAGAATGTGTATGCTGCAACTGTAGGTTGAAAAGTTCTATAGCTATCCATTAAGTCCATTTGGTCTATGGTGTCGATTATTGTTTCCTTGCTGATTTTCTTATCTGGTTGATCTTTCCATTGCTGAAAGTGGGGTATTGAAGTCCCCCATTACTATTGCATGGGAGTCTATGTCTCTCTTTAGATCCATTAACATTTCTTTTGAATAGCCAGGTGCCCTGTAATTAGCTTCATATATGTTTGTAATAGTGACATATTCCTATTGACCTGAAACCTTAATCATTACATAGTGCTCACTTTGTCTTTTTTAACAGTTTTTGTGTTAAAGTCTATTTTGTCTGATATTAGGGTGGCTACAACAGCCCATTTTTGGTTTCTGTTAGCCTGGAATATCTTTTTCCATCCTTTTACTTTCATTTGGCATGTATCTTTGTTGGTGAGATGTGTTTCTTGTAGGAAGCAAATAGATGGGTTTTGTTTTTTAATCCATTCAGCCAGTCTGTGTCTTTTAACTGGAAAGTTACGGCCATTTACATTCATGGTGACTATTGATAGGTAACGACTTTGTCCTGCCATTTTTCCTTAAATATTCCTATTTTTACTTTGGATTTCCTTTGTACTTCTACTGAGAGATTTCCTTCCTTTAATTTCTTCTGTGGTGATGACCATGTTTCTGTGTGTAGCACATCTTTAAGCATCTTTTGTAAGGCTGAATGGATGGTGACAAATTCTTTCAATTTTTGTTTGTTATGGACGGTATTTATTTCACCTTCATTTATAAATGAAATGTTTATAGCATACAGAGTTCTGGGTTGAGAGCTTTTTTTTCCCTTAAGACTTGGAATATATCTTGCCATTGTCGTCTAGCCTGTAGGGTTTCTGATGAGAAGTCTACTTGAGTCTAATTGGAGAGCCTGTGAAAGTAAACTGGTGTTTCTCTCATTCACATTTTAGAATCTTTTCTTAATTTTTACTGTGATTAGTTTGACTACAATGTGTCATGGTGAAGATATTTTCTGGACATGTCTTTTAGGAGTTTTATGTGCTTCCTGTACTTGGATCTCCCTTTCTTTCTCCAAATTAAGGAGAAATTATTTCTTTAAATAATTATTTCATTAAAAAGGCCTTCTAATCCATTCTCTCTTTCTATGCCTTCAAGAAATCCTAAGACCTGTATGTAGGGTTGTTTGATAGTATCCCATGAATCCCTAACACTGTTTTTTAGTTTTCTAATTTTTTTTGGTCTGATTATAAACTTTCTAGAGATTTGTCTTCTAACTCAGATATTCTTTCTTCTGCCTCACCGGATCTGTTATTAAGGCTTTCCAGGCCAGTGCCACTCGTCACTTGGGTAATCCTTCACCTGCGGCGCCAGCACCCCGGGTTCTAGTCCCGGTTGGGGTGCTGGATTCTGTCCTGGTTGCTCCTCTCCCAGTCCAGCTCTCTGCTGTGGCCTGGGAAGGCAGTGGAGGATGGCCCAAGTGTTTGGGCCCTGCACCCGCGTGGGAGACCAGAAGGAAGCACCTGGCTCCTGGCTTCGGATCAGCATGGTGTGCTGGCCGTGGCGGCCATTTGGGGGGTGAACCAACAGAAAAGGAGGACCTTTCTCTCTTTCCCTCTCTCTCTCACTGTCTAATGCTGCCTGTCAAAAAAAAAAATAAAATAAAATAAAAAAGAAAAGAAAAGAAAAGGCTTTCTATTGCATTTTTTATTTGATCTATTGAATTTTTCATTTCCAATATTTCATTTTGATTTCTCTTTAAAATCTCAATTTCATGAGAAAAATGTACATTCATGTCATGTATGCATTTCTTTAATCCATGGATTTGCTTCTGATTACCTCTAAGTTATCCTACTGTGGCAGGATTTATGAACCCAGACAAGACACCAAGGCCTCTTAGCAGGAAGTAGTCTTTTGTTATGCTGGCATAAGGCCCAGGTAAATTTTCTTATCCAAAATCCTGAGCCCTGAACAAAGACGGATTTTCCAGTATATGTGTTTTACCCTCTTTTCCTTCCTTATATTGTTACCTGTATCCATTTGATTGGATATTCTAATGTTACATGGTAGCCATAGGATTGATACAATATTGAATGTTCAAATGTAGTTACTGAAGATTTTTTTTAACACCCATACTGAGCCATAAACTGTCTGTCAAGATTTAACATCATTGCTCTGAACTAACCAGCAGAACCTGAAATGGTTAAATATAAGCAGATAAGGGCTACATTTGAAGCATTCATAGGCAAGCAGATGACAACTACATTTCATTCCCAGGACAGGTGCCTCCCTTTTTCTTTTTTCTGACCTTGGGAAGGCCTCTACCACATCTTTAGTCATGTCAGTTAGAAACAAGTTTAATTAAAAGACAGAGGCCTCTGCCACACTGCAATCAATTTTTTTAATTCCATTTCTGGCATTTCTTTAATCTCTTCATTTTCACATGCTACTATTGAAGTGTTGTTGTGTTCCTTTTGAGGCATCATGTTGTCTTCCTTGTTCTTGTTTCTGAATTACTACATTTATTTTTAGGCATTTGTGGAGATATTGTGCTTTTTCCTGTGATGGCTTTTGTCTTTGGATGAGGCATCTGTGGGTTAGTGGAATGTCTGCTCTTTCAGTAATACCCTGAGGTGTGTGCTGGCTGTGTCCAGGCAGCTCTTGGTCAATGATCCAGGGTGAGGGGAGTGTCCAAGGTGACACCCAAATTGGGCGTGGTAAATCTCTTTTAGTGAGAGGGGAGGTTTAATCTGCTCTGTTGGCGTAGTCTCACACTCACCTACTCTCCTCTAAGGAGACCAATGTGTGGTTGCTAGCCCCAGGGGGTATAATAGCCATTCGTGCTGCCACAAGAACCACACAAAGGATCTTTGCAGTCCTCAGGTTTTTTTTTTTTTATCTTTTATTTAATGAATATAAATTTCCAAAGTACGACTCATGGGTTACAATGGCTTTCCCCCCCATACCGTCCCTCCCACCCACAACCCTCCCCTTTCCCACTCCCTCTCCCCTTCCATTCACATCAAGATTCATTTTCGATTATCTTAATATACAGAAGATCAGCTTAGTATACCTTAAGTAAGGATTTCAACAGTTTGTTCCCACACAGAAACATAAAGTGAAAAATAATAGATGATTTTTTTTAAATGATGATGAAATCAGATCAGACCTATTGTCATGTTTAATCCCAGTGAGAGTCAAGTTGGGAATTGATAATTTCTTTTTTTTTTTTTTACAGAAGATCAGTTTAGTGTACATTAAGTAAAGATTTCAATCGTTTGCAGTCCTCAGTTTGAGCACAGATCTTGCAACAATGACCCTCACCAGGAAATAAAGGAACCTCAAACATGTGGAGCCACCTACAGTGACTACCCAAAGGCCCACCCACACACTGCGCCCTCCCATACAGCCACAGTGTTTGTTTGTTTGTTTTTTTTTTTTTTAAGATTTGTTTATTTATTTAAAAGGCAAAGTTACAGAGAGGCAGAGGCAGAGAGAAAGAAAAAGGTCTTCCATCTGCTGTTATTCCCCAGATTCCCCAGATTACCTCAATGGCTGGAGCTGATCCACAGCCAGGAGCTTCCTCCAGGTCTCCCACATGGGTGCAGGGGCCTGAGCACTTGGGCCATCCTCCACTGTTTTCCCAGGCCTTAGCAGAGAGCTGGACTGGAAGTGGAACAGCCAGGACTGGGACCAGGGCCCCTATGGTATGATGGCATGGCAGATGGCAGCTTTACCTGCTACACCACAGCACCAGCCCCATCCACAGTGTTTTCACGGTTCCCAGCACACAAGGATCCCAGGGTCATGAACACTGAGTCCCCTAACAATTCTCCCAGCCAGACTCAGGCATCTCCTCTCGGCCGGTTGCTAGGCCTGCAGACATGAGCTGGTGCAGCTGTTATATATGTCAAAAAATGGAGCCTGTCCCCTCTGCGCTCGTTATAGGACTCTGGTGCCGGGTGGTTGGAGAGAGAAAAGTGCCTCCTTTATTTTTTCTCTAGGTTGGCAGAAATATGGTCCCCCACAGAGCTCTAAGCTGGACTCATGCCAGGCTCTTCCTGCAGCTTTATCACCAGTGGCTCGGGCTGCTGCAGTCTGGTCTCACCTCACTCTCCAAAGCTGGTTCTCGGGCTCTCGGCTGCTGGAGTCCTCAGCTGTGTGCGTCCACACCCTCCACATAGATCCACAATGTCCCTCTAATTTGCATGGAGTTTCCTCTGACATTTTCTCCCTAACTCCTCCCCGAGATTGCACACACACACTCTCTCTCTCTCTCTTTTTTTTAAAACTATCTTCCCCTGGAAGATACCGGAGCAGTGAACAGTAAGCTACCTCCCTATACCACCATATTTTCAAATGCTCTTTCTTTTTCAATTGAGTTTCTAAAACAAAAATTATATCTTATGGTATAAATTGGTTAATATTTACTTGGTACTATTACTTGGTACTTTCAGATTCAGAAATTTATGCTTCTGTAGATCTAGCTGATAACTTAATTTTTCTAATTTTATGAACTTGTTAATAATAATTCTTTTATCAGTCTTGAATTTATTTTAGTGGATGATAGAAAGTAGAGATCTAAATTAATTTTTAATTGGCATCCATTATCAACATAATTTATTAATTATATTTCTTTTAATCACAGTTTAGAAGTTTACTTTATTAAAATGTGTTTCATGTAAAAGTGATGTAATTTCTGATTTCTCTATCTTGCACTATTTTCTTTTTTTTTTACATAAGAACTAAACCACTTTTATGATTATTGTTTTTCAGTGTTTTAATGTATAATAAAATGTAATGCTCCTGAAATAATACTTTCCATTTTGTATTTTACACACCTGTGATACTTATTTTTTAAATTTCTGTAATATTCCAGTTATTCTAAATATCTTTACAAAATCAGTTTTAGGAACATTTTGTTATCTTCCCACTCCTCCATATTCAAAATTTTTATATTTCTATAAATTATCTTTGGGAAAATATTAATTTCCATCCATATCTAAATTATAACTCTCCATTTACTATATTTTCCTTTATATTTCCTACTTAACATTTCTTATTATAAAAACTATGTAGCTTCTCATTAAGTTTTTTCATGACTATTTTCCACTTTTATTATTGAGAATAGATCTCTTTTATTATTAAACATTTACTACCTTTTACAGAATACAAAACTTCTATGAACTTTTTGGATATCCTATCTTTTCATTTCACTAGGTTATTTTATTATTTCTAATTGGCAATTTATCTCTAATAGCAGATTCATTTGGCTCTTTTAGTTATGCAATTATTCCAAATGTGCATAATGAGTTTCACTCTCAAAATTATTTTTAGCTTATTTGCATATTGATAATATTTATTACTCTAATTATATTACAAAAGCAATTGGCAATAAGATATCAATTAATTTGCCTTTTCTGCCCAATTTTCATTCATAATTGTTCACTTTGAATTTTTGGAAGCTCTGTTTGGCAGATAAGCAGAATATAGACTTTGACCAGTCCCAATACATTCGATAAAAATGGCCACCTGTTTACAGGGAAAGCTAATTTGTTAGTCAAGCAGTCATAAACAAATCCTGGGGGTCAGTTCATGCTAGACTGGAGCTATAAGGTCCAGGGCTGTTGAATGTAGACCACACACACACACACACATCACAAAAACCAATCCAAGGGAACATCCAACCCCAGAGACACTTGATACCTCCCAGCTTTTTGTGGGGAGCATGTTTTAGGTTTTAGATTCTACTGTAATAAATCATCATTTTTCTTATCTCTCTCTAGTGGGTTTCTGTTATAACCAAAAGTTTTCTGATGAAAGCAATATGGATGACAGATATCCTTATAATTTTCAGGTATTCAAAGTGAAAGAACATTTCAACTTTTGATTTGGTATAAAATCATAATATGATTAGTCCTTTTATTACTTTTAGGATATTTGATAGGGGTATTACATTTTATTAGACATATGTGAGGCATCTGTTGAAATCATCTCATGCATTTTATTTAATCTATATGTTGAATGTTATATATAGTCAAATATATTAAACTATCAGCTCATTAATTACTGGCTTGATTAACTTGTCACAGCACACAATGGTGAATATGGAAAATAGCTAAAAATGTACAGATGATGTCTTTCTGACTTTTCCCTATAGAAACACTACAAGCTTATTGAGAAAGATTTATACATACATTTCTATATAACTAAATAAATATAACATATGTATTTTTTAGTGTTAATGAGTAGCATAATGGCCCCTTTGATGGCTCCATCTCATCCCAAGGCCCTGATTCTCAATTTCCCTTTTATCAAATCTGGTATTTTCATATTTTAGAAGTATATTTTGGATTCATATCTGCCTATAGCAATGGTGCATAGGGTGCTAATGGAAGGTCCTTTCTCTACCCTCATGTTCAGTCTGACTGCTAAGGCAGTAGGATTAGACACCTCTAGTAATATGAAGAATACGATCCTATGACTCAACCATCTTTGCAAAACATGGTACTTACAACACATATGTTCCGTGGATTTTTAATCATTTGATATTTTTTTCTTTTCTAATTTTTTAAAATAAACACTTTCTAACATACAGGAAAGTTGATAAAACCAATACAATGGATTTAATGCTTAATACCACTTCTCTACTATGGCTTTTTCATTCTCAATTTTTAACATTGGCCTCACCAATTAAATGTTCAGATTTATACTGCTGTTAATGAGCTTGTGGATGCTTTTATTCCCTTATTTATTTTATGCCTGATGCTTTTGTATGTAAAAAAATGTCTTGGCTGGAGAGTATTCTCTTGGGAGAGCATTTTCTTTTCCTTTGAACTTAATAGAAGCCATTCCAATATCATGTGGCATTCATCAGTCTGGTGGATACATCTCAAGTCAGCATGACTTTTTCTTTCTTGGTGATTTGCATCACTTTCCTGGACGCCCGTGAAATCTTTTATTCTTGATGTTTCATGGTTAGTAGATGGGTCTCAGTGTGGAGGGTCCTCTATCACATTTGATGCACTCTTTCCCTCCTGCATAGCAGTGTTCTTTGAATTTAGGATGTAGTTTTCCATGTATTGTAACTTTATATGTATAATATATGTGTATATTTTTTCAGTTCCATTTGTTGGATTTGCTGTCTTAGGGGTGCCAGTGTTTCTTAGGATGGATTATCTTTGTTCTCCGTGTGATGTAGTTCCTCTCTAAATGCCTTTGTCATTTTTATCTGGATTCACTGTCTTTATTTGCAACTTCCCATATGTCAATAATTTGCTACTTAGCCATGTCTATACAGGTCTTCCTAATTCTAATATTTTTCAGTGCATAAATCATGTCAATTCATGCCCCAGTTTATTTCTTTAGCTATACAACCTCTCTTTTCATCTGATTCTATCTTTTTATCATTTTACTGTATTTAATAATATGGTTGTCTTATAGCATAACATAGAGTAGTTTTTCCTTCTGGGTTTGGCTTTATCTCTTTGATATTCTGCTGTTTGTACTATTTCTGCCCTTGTCATTGCCACATGTTTGCATGGTTGCCATGCTATTTCCCTTCATCTCACACATGCTTTAGCGGTTCTGTTCTGGCATCCTGATTTGTTATGGAGTTGATGACTTCCCAAACCTGATCCAAGCTCCAGTTTGAAGACCATGAGGAAAATAAAGGATAAGAAAAGTCACCTGGAGAGCTCTCCTTTTGGATACACAGAATCTTCTGTGCCTTCGAGATTTTGGTTAACATACATGTGCAATACGCCTAGCTAGGAAGCATATCATTTCAGTTAACATACAGGTTCACTACCACGAGCCAGCAGGTGTTACCATTTTAGTTAACATACATGTTCAGTACCTCTAGCCAAGAGGCATGTCATTTTGGTTAACGTACGTGTTAAATACCCCTAGCCTGGTGGCATATCTTATTTACACAGGGATGCGGAAAGAGAACTGCGTTTCAGCCTGTTCTCCAGTACAGGAGACAGCTCTGGAGCTTTCATTTCCAACAGTTACTGACATTGTCTTTTTTGTCCACAAAGCCTGCCTCATTCCAAGAGCCGCTCTGTTACTCTTCTATTAAAAGAGGGGGAAAGATAGGAATTCTATTCATTCTGCTGCTGGTCAGGTTTGGGGGTAAAAAGAATTTCAGGACTTTGTAAACTCAATGACAATCTTTCTGAGATTCAGTAGTGTCCAGTGGGAGGGGTGTGGTTAGACTTGTAGTGTGCTGTGTCTCACCTTCCACTACAGGATGCCCTGTGCCCTGTAACTCTCCTATTATTTTTAAAAGATGTGCATCCTGAAAAACAAATACTGTGTTCTCCCTTATATGTGGGAGCTAAAATTAAAGAAATTAGGTGTATCAGTTTAGCTGAAAATACATTGTCTTGTCAAACTTTGTTTTAAGTATTTGTCAAACAAATTGATAGGATTACATACTACTGTAATACTAATGATTTTGTGGCTATTTCAAAATACACTTTATGAGTGACACTGAACATCTTTTCATTTGATTATTTTGTATAGCCATTGCTGGTTTTCCTGATGGACGACTGTCTTTTTTACTGTTTTGTTGTTGTTGTTGTTGTTGTTGTTGTTGAACTCTTTATTTAGTAGAGTCATTAAGCTTTTGATTGTAATATCATGAAAAAATGTTATCTCAATTTTTTAAAAAATGTACATCCCTAGTTAATTCTTTTTCTTTTCATTTGTTGTTGTAATGCTTTTTCTCACTTGCTTGGATTCTAGTGAGAGAAGTTCTGTACTGTGGCTTAAATTTGTTGCATTAATCCTGAGACCCTGCTATACATGTCACTGAGGCTGCTGTGAAGAGAGATCAGCATGCCCAGATGGTAGAGGGACAAACCAGCCCCAGGGCTGTTAGGGGATGTGCACATGGAGGTTTAAATTAGTAAGTGGAAGGTCCATAAATCAAGCTATTCCTTTCCATTCCAGATCATTGCTTTTTTATGCTACAGTCCCTAAACACAAACTTAGCTAGTTTATTAATTAAACAACCATATATGCACATACATTATGTGTATTATATATTTATATATAATGTGTATGTGTATACTGTGCCTGATGTATTTTGAAAATTATAAGATGACATTTCTTTTGGAAAAGAACCACATACTTGCCTCTCTTAGCTCAATAGACACATTCACAAACAGTTGTGTATAAAATTGAGTATCCTAGATGCAATAATATTCAAAAAGCACAATTTTGATCACTTTTTTAAACAACTACATAAGGTGAGCACATTGTGGTGAAACAGGTTAAACTGTCCCTTTTATCAGATTGTTTGAGATCCAGTCCCATGTCCATTTCCAATCCAACTTCCTGGTAATGCACACTCTGAGAGGTAGCAGGTAATAGCCCAAGTGCTTGGATCACTGCCATTCATATGAGCCTAATGGAGTTCTTGCTCCCTGGCTTGAGCCTGGCCTAATCCTGACTTTTGTGGGTATCTAGGAAGTGAACAAGTGGATGGGAGATCTCACCCTCTCCCTCTCTTTCACATAAAATAAAAATAAATAAACTTTAAAAAATAATAAAACCACTGTACAAATTAGCCCCAAAATTAAAGAAGGTTTTCATAGTTTGATGTTTAAAATACATTTTTTTAAAACAGTGGGTATACCCACATTAGAAGTTAACAGGAGACTTTGCAAGCCCTCCCAGGAAGGGATTTACATTTGATTAGATTTCATCTTGCTGTGATGGTTTATGGGAAGCTGAAGATCAGGGAAATGGACTTGATAATATAGTGATGTGTTCTAGGTCTACAATTCCTATAGAAAGTCTATTTCTCAAGCTTTCAGATTTTCACTTCTCAGGGCAGCACTGTTTTTTGCTTTACATTTATTCACTTATCTCATGCGGATTCTAGCTCAAAAACTCTACCAAGAAAAACAGTCTTCCAAATACAGGGCACTTGACCAGCTGACAATTGTGCCCGGTGTTGATGGAGTGCCTCCTGTTTCACACAGTGGGATGCCACGCGGAGTGCAATCTGCTTTCGCTGCTGGCAGCCCATGGTGATCATTCTGCATTACAGATCTACTCTTACTCCCCTGAAGTCATTTGCTACAGACATTTATGTGTTTGTCTCCCACTTTTACTGGGCACTGGGGCATTTATTTGAAGGAATACAAGACTTAATGTCTTTATTTTTATACTTTTTGCCAAAGCTAAGAAGTTTTATTTTTGCTTCTTTTCTTGATCTGCACTCAGCTGTTGCTAGGTTTAATATTAGAACATCTTGTATGAGTGACAAACTTATGTGTATACTCATTGCTTTAATCTTCTACTTCAGTGGTTCTTATACTGTACTGCACACAAACATTGCCTAGAATGCTTGTTAAAATATAGAAAGAACCCACTCTTAGAAATTCAGATTTGAAACTATGAGGGTGGGATTTAGGAATCTGTATTTTAACAGACCCCCAATCTCTTACCCACTGATCACCCCTCCCCAATTCTATCTTAGGTTGTCTTTCAACCATACTTTTAGAAACACCACTTTAGATCATTTAATAGTTGTAATTTTGTTGATCAAGGATGCTTCCCCAGTCTGGTTGTCAGAAATGTAGCTATATTTCATGTTTCACCATAACCCTATTGGATAGAACACTTGGAATAAAATGAAGTTCTAGGTGGGGCATTTGGCTTAGGAGTTAAAATGCTTTTTGGGATGCCTGTATCACTTATTGGAGTGTCTGTGTTCCAGTTCTGGACCTGCTCCCAATTCTAGATTCCTGCTATGTGTAACAGGAGATGGTTCAAGGAGTTGAGTCCCTGCTACCCATGTGGAAGACCTGGATTGAGTTCCTGGCTCTTGGCTTCAATCTGGCACTGACTGTTATGGGTGTTTGGGGGAATTAATCACAGGCCTGCCTTCTCTATTGACAATATCTGCAAGAAACAATCCCCTTCTCCTCTGTTTTCAAAGGAATATTATCAATCATAATTCTCTAGTGTTCACATTTGTCCATTTAATATTTCTCTGGGTAGATCTGGGAGCCAGATCTCTTTTCCATAGTTTCAGCTAATGGTAGTTTGGCAATTTTCTAAAGAAATTCATTATTAGAAATTTATTCTGGAGGGAGCCCATGTTTTGCTAACTCTGTTGGTTGCTTTGACCTCTGTTGTAGAGCTTGACTTATTAATGCTACTTGGAAGTGCTGAGAAACATTGCTCCGCATATTTATCAGGAGATTCATACCACGCATCCCCACAATTTAGTGTACAGAGCTTCTGAATGATTTTCATTCCTGGACATATTGGCCTCACTTCTTATTGATAGATGTATAATTGTCTCTGCACTGTGGAAGATTATTCATATTTTTTACTTCTGCCTTCCTTAAGTAGAAATGAATATTAAGGAAACCTTGAAAAACAGTAGAAAGCATGCAAGCATTTCTTTTCTAAGTCAGCCGTTAAAACCCCTTTGGAATGGGGTTTAGATTGCAAGCCATTTGAATAACCTGCATTTATTAATTTCAGGAAATAAGTGGGAGACTAGGAAAGGATGGCCATATAATCAACATAAGATAATCTAGGGGCCTAACAAAGAAGATGACGTTATATTTTTCAGAAGGAGGCTGCTGTTTAATTGACAGGCTTAGGTGCCCACATTTGTCTGCAATGTTGAATCCATTTTCTAATGAGTGTTGTCATCCCTGAACTTCCTTTGTGTTACTATTCTTGCTCAAATTTCAGAGTTGTCATCTATGCTTCAGGGAAAGGTGATATTTCACTTGCCTCATTCAATAAAAGCAAGAAGGGCATGAATGATGATTCCAAATGTCTAATAGTAATATTATATCCTTTATTAAGTGTGCTTAGAAATAAGTGTAATATTCTACTTTACTTCACAGTCATCAGATACATAAAATCCCATGAGTCTTGGTAAATTATTAAGTGAACATAAAGTTGTGTTGATTTTCACCACAGTTGATAGTTTCTAAAAGCACAAAAAATAGTGTTGTTTATGGGCACACATATGTTAACCTCATTGTGTGTGCATATTTGTGCATTTCCATCCTCATATATTTATTTTATAGTCCTCCTGAACATATTTACAAAAAACTATCTGTGCCAAAAGATCCTATTTTTGGCTTTTTAAAACTCAGTTATTTTTTTTTTTGACAGGTAGAGTTATAGACAGTGAGAGAGAGAGACAGAGAGAAAGGTCTTCCTTCCGTTGGTTCACTCCCAAATGGCCACTACAGCTGGCACTGCATTGATCCGAAGCCAGGAGCCAGGTGCTTCTTCCCGGTCTCCCATGTGGGTGCAGGGGTCCAAGCACTTGGGCCATCCTCCACTGCCTTTCCGGGCCACAGCAGAGAGCTGGACTGGAAGAGGAGCAACCGGGACTAGAACCTGACGCCCGTATGGAATGCCGACGCCGCAGGCGGAGGATTAACCAAGTGAGCCACGGCACTGGTCCCCCAAAAATCAGTTCTTTCCTTAAATTTTTAATTGCATTTATTCCTCCCCCACATGATAATGGTATGGAAAACCAGGGCTTTGGGAGAAATCTAGTTGCCTTTAATAAACCACGTGGCAGTTAGTCATTCTGATGAGCTTGTGAGTAGTTACAAAGTGAGTATTGCTTCTTGTTTCCATTCATAATAGAGATCAATGAAGCAGTAAAGTTGAACACTTTTACTTTAAAAATCCACCCAAAAGTGCTTTATTTCAGCATTTTACAGATCAATACTAAATCAGGGATTATATCTGAGCATCTATCTCATTTAATTTAATTGTATGTTACATATAGACAAATAGAAAATAAAACTAGTGGCCGGCGCCGTGGCTCAATAGGCTAATCCTCCACCTTGCGGCGCCGGCACACTGGGTTCTAGTCCCGGTCAGGGCGCCGGATTCTGTCCCGGTTGCCCCTCTTCCAGGCCAGCTCTCTGCTATGGCCAGGGAGTGCAGTGGAGGATGGCCCAAGTGCTTGGGCCCTGCACCCCATGGGAGACCAGGAAAAGCACCTGGATCCTGGCTCCTGCCATCGGATCAGTGCGGTGCGCCGGCTGCAGCGGCGGCCATTGGAGGGTGAACCAATGGCAAAGGAAGACCTTTCTCTCTCTGTCTCTCTCTCACTGTCCACTCTGCCTGTCAAAAAAAAAAAAAAAAAAAAAAAAAAAGAAAATAAAATTAGTGTTTAAGCAAAGTTAAATGATCAAAAATATGATGCAATTTAATGGGCATAAACACAAACATGAAAACAAAACCTCTTACTGTCTCACATAATAGCTTAAATTCTACCAGTAGGAATTTATTATAAATAATTCCTTAAAAAATCTTCAAGTTGTCTTGGGTAAATTATAATATCAATCTGTTCACCAGCAACCATTTATTGAAGGTTTATTATATTTTATTTCTCTTATCTTCTGTTTTTCTTAATAAAACATATGTATTTGTTTATGAGAGAGAGACAGAGAGACAGAGAAAAATCACCTTTGGCTGGTTCACCTCCCAAATGTCATGTCTACACTGGTCAGGACTGGGCCATGGTGAAAGCCCAAGTCAGAAGCCAGGAACTCTAAGCATGTCTCCCCTCTAGGTCACAGGAACACCATCGCCTGAGCTATCACCACTGCCCCCCATGTTTTGCATCAGCAAGAAGGTGAAGTTGGGAAAAAAATTGAGCCCAGGCACTCTGATGTGGGACATGAGCATATTAACTGCCAGGCTAAATGTTCATCCCTTCTGTTATCCTCTTGAGTTGATACTTTACTTGGTTTACTCTGTGGCCCTTCAGTTCTTGTGTATGATAACAGCCATGTTTCTTTAAGCTATTCTGTGACCAGTGGGACAGAGAGATTGTGCTCAGTTAGTCAGTGGGCACAAGAAAGTGAGTTTCATCCAAAAACTAGGTTCTTTGATGGCATGTGGAGAAGAGATAAAGGGCTACATTTAAAGTAGAGCAATTACCATGTTGTATATAAACATGTCCTCTTGATTATGTATGTCTGATGCCATGTAGAAAGCAGTAAGTTCTCATGAAGCAATTTGGTAGGGATGAGATACCCAAGGGGAGTTCCAAGCCAGTTGTAGACTCTGAATTCTAACTTTCAGGAAATAATGTGGCCAAGAAAAAAGAAAGATTACAACCGTGAAAAAATTGATCTTTCTTATTCAAACCATTGTTCCAAATAGATCAGTACTACACGGTGTTCCATAGAGTGACAGGGGGATAAATGCTAGGTAGAAATAATTGGTTCTTGCAAAAGTTTTATGAGACAGAGACAGTACGACAAACACTAAGGCTACCTTTCAGGAACAGTGATCTTCAAATGCTTTGCATGGTATTTAAGGCCAATGTGGAGAAAATAATAGCTCCTATCCTGTTGATGCATAGTTAAAGCTAAAAACTTTTTAAAAAATGAGATTTTTATGGTCAATGTATTTTTGTCACTCTACTTTGAACCAGTGTGATTCCTTACAAAATGCATCAACATGATTTTCAAACACTACATGGGAATGAAAGAAAAGTCATTTTGAACTTAAGTATATATATTTTCATGTAGCTTGTAAAGTCAAGGTAGTCTTTATACTTTCAACTTCTAATATAAAGAGACATTATGTTTAAAGCACTTCAGGTGGAAACAAAGTATGGTTCCTGCAGAACACAGGAATAGATGCGCTTTTCCTTCTTTTTCATGCTATGTAAAAATTTGGATTATAAAAGTTTTCCATACAAGGGCTATTTTTTTTCCTGAATGCACACAGAGATCTGCAGGAGATGTGACATCAGAATGTTTTGTTGGGAAGCTGGTTTCATGGCACAGTGGGTTCAGCTGCCACCTGTGATGCAGGCATCCCATGTCAGAGTACCAGTTCAAGTCCTGGCCGTCTCACTTCCAGTCCAGCTCAGTGCTAATGTACCTGGGAAAGTAGCATAAAGTGGCCCAAGTGCTTGGCCCCTCCACCCATGTGGGAGACCTGGAAGGAGTTCCTGGATCCTGGTTTCAGCCTGGACCAGCCCTGGTTGTTGCAGCCATTTGGGGAGTGAACCAGTGGATGGAAGACCTCTTTACTCCTCCCTCTCTCTGTCATTCTCCCATTCAAATAAATAAAATAAATCTTTCAATAAAAAGTCTTGTAGAATGTTGGCCACTTGGCACAATGGTTAAATACCCTGCTTGGGACACCCTCATCTTGTATCAGAGTGTCAGGTTTGAGTCCCAGCTATATGGCCTTTTTTTTTAAAGATTTATTTTATTTATTTGGAAGAAAATGTTACACAGAGAGATAGACAGAGACAGAGAGAAGGGGAGAGAGAGAGAGAGAGAGAGAGAGAGGTCTTCCATCCACTGGTTCACTCCCCAAATGGCTGCAACAGCCAGAGCTGAGTCTATGTATTTGGGCAGTCCTCCACTGCTTTCCCAGGCACATTAGCAGAGAGCTGGATGGGAAGTTGAATAGCCAGGACACGAACCGGTGCCCATATGGGATGCTGGGACTGCAGGCCAGGGCTTTAACCCACTGAGCCACAGCACTAGCCCCTATATGGTTTCTGATCCAGCTTTTTTTTTTTTTTTTTTTTTACAGGCAGAATGGACAGTGAGAGAGAGAGAGAAAGGTCTTCCTTTGCCATTGGTTCACCCTCCAATGGCTGCCGTGGCCAGCGCGCTGCGGCCGGCGCACCGCGCTGATCTGATGGCAAGAGCCAGGTGCTTCTCCTGGTCTCCCATGGGATGCAGGGCCCAAGCACTTGGGCCATCCTCCACTGCACTCCCGGGCCATAGCAGAGAGCTGGCCTGGAAGAGGGGCAACCGGGACAGAATCCGGCGCCCTGACCGGGATTAGAACCCCGTGTGCCAGCGCCGCTAGGTGGAGGATTAGCCTATTGAGCCGCGGCGCTGGCCCCAGCTTCGTTCTAATGTGCACACCGAAAGCCAGTAGAAAATGGCTCAAGCTCTTTGGTTTCTGCCATCCAGGTGGGAGTTCCTGGCTCCTGGCTTCAGCCTGGCTTAGCCCTGGATATTATGAACATTTGGGAAGTGAAAGAGCAGATGGAAGATTCTCTCTCTCTCTCTGCTTTTCAAAAAAAAAAATGAATATTAAGTGTAAATGTTTTGGGGCTGGCACTGTGGTAAAGCCGATGCCTGCAAAGCCTGCATCCCATATGGGTGCCGGTTCGGGTTCTGGCTGCTCCTCTTCCGATCCAGCTCTCTGCTATGGCCTGGGAAAGCAGTGGAAGATGGCCTCAGTCCTTGGGCCCCTGCACCCACGTGGGAGACACAAAGGAAGCTCTTGACTCCTGGCTTTGGATTAGCACAGCTTCAACCATTGCGGCTCTCTGGGGGAGTGAACCAGCAGACAAGAGGTCTCTCTATCTCTCTCTCTCTGCCTCTGCTTCTCTGTAACTCTGCCTTTCAAAAAAATAAATAAATATTTAAAAATAAATAAATGTCTGTTGACTGTCCTTGCAGAGGTCCCACGAAGACCACTTCCTTCATGGCTGTAGACCTATTTTGACTTGGATCTGGAATGCTGTTGCTGTTCTGTGGAAGGAGCAAAGCAGGTGTTTCCTTTAATGTGCCTTTCTCACTGTTCACAAACTAGCTCATGGCAGAACAGAACTCCAGTCCTAGCTGTGACGCCCAGGGAGTGTTCCTAGGGCTCTCAGTGAATGGTGAGGAAACTGATGTTTGACTGTGGCACCCAAAGAATCCACTGTGCACCATTTCATTCTAAACCCCAACAACCTCTTCATGGTTAATGCTCTTATGTTCTCATTTATTAGGCAAACATTATATGTTAACCTATTTTACCTTAGGTTAGCATTTATTAAAGGTAAGGTTCTGAAATGAAATGAGATGGATTTTATATATACCAGTGCGTTTTTTGATGATTTAGACAATATTATTTATGTATTTTATTGTGGGATGACAAATTGTTCCTTATGTATAAGTTTGCAAGATAGAAGCAGATGGGGAGATATGTGGATTTTAATATTTTACTGAAATGACTTGTTTTGGTAGGTGCTTTGGCCTATGTGACCTCGCCTTGAGACCTCTAACTATGGAATGTCACGGTCTGCTCCTCTCTGGATGCTTCATGTATAACTTAAGTTCCTTGATAGGATTTTGTGCATCAGCACTCATTATTAAGAAATGTAGGTTCTTCTGTGCGCTTCATGCTAGTTGCCCAGGGGTGGGAAATGTCTGGTCCCAGAAATCATGTGGTCTGTCCCTGCCAAGGCAACCACAAGTGGGACTCAAAATTCAATAAATCCATGGCATACTAATTTTTAAGTTGATAATTTTGTACAGCTCACAAATGATATGTATATCCAAATGGCCCTTGTCACAAAAAGGGTTTCCTACCTTTGCTTTTAGACAAATCACATTATTTACCTGGATGTTGCTGTCTACATCTATAAAATGAAGATGATGATGACAATTGTGATGATGGAAACCTAATATAAGCACTTATATGACAGGTAGTGTTTTAAGTGCTTACAACATTGAACACATTTAATCTTGGCAATATTGTAATATTGTAACAAAATGAGTTTTTCTCATTTTACAGTTGAGGAAACTAAGATACAAAAAAAGCTAAATATATTTTGTTAAGTTCACTTTGCAAAGACAAGGTTAGAATCACTCAACCTGATCCCAGGGCTCCAACTCTTCCTCGCAAGAGTGGCTAATGTCTCTTAAGAGTATAAGATTCTATTTTGGATGCTGCGGGTCTGGCGGAGAGTGCGCAAGGTGCGGTCACCCATAGCCCGGCCATGCTTAGCGGAGTTCGCGGCTGGTTTGCTTCAGCGCTACAGGAGTCTCAGGTCGCCCGTGGATGCCTGCAGGTGCTAAGGTCACGCAGCACTCTGCAGATCAGAACAGGAAGGCCAGGGGCAGCCACCTAGCGCCTTGGACCCCGTACTGCGGGATTTCCTGGTGTGCCCCCTGATCAGGAAGCTGCTCAGATACAAAACGTCAACAAATGAATTGATGACTGAAGAGTTGGGAATAGCCTATCCAATCATTGAGGGGATTCTTAATTATTCCACAGGCAGCAAAGATAGCCCATCAAAGTAAGAAGCAAGAAGAAATGGAACAAGACTAGATCATAATTTTTAAAAACCACAACAGCTAAAGGTTCCTGATACCACATCCCTTTTAAAAGAACATGGCAGGTAGTAAGTGGGGGAAGGGAATGTTTCTGTCTCTTCCTAGCTTCCTGTCCACATTCCACTGATTTCTCTAGTAGGCCTTTTCTACTAGGCTTCAGTGGAAGAAGACTTGCCACAGGGCTGCACCAGCACCACCAGCCTCTGCTTCTACAGTCTCCTTCCAAAGATGACCATATGTTCTTCCACCTCTGGACCTGGATGGGTATTAGACTCTCCAGGCATACCTACGGCCATCAGAGCCAAGATGGTGTATTAGATTCATGATGTATCTTGGACATCCCTCTCTGAATGTTCAGCTAGGTGGAAATGCTTTGGAGACCCATTTCCATTTCTTTTGCAGGGAACGTGCTTTGCCTCTCTTCCCAGGATTGGGCCCATGAGAGGCTGAGGCTGCAGAAACTTCTTTTACTTTCTCTAGTTCTGACAGCCCATGGATTTTGAAGGTTAAGACACAACTGCTGTGTCAGAAGGACCCTTTTAACAAGTGTCTTGTTGGAGATTGCCCCCTGCCCAGTCATCATCCGATGATGACTTATCCTATTCATCTAAATGTTAGCCATTTGTGATTTTCTTTGTTGAGCTGTTGGTAAATTCACATGGTAGGGATGACTGAAATAATCACAAAGGACCTTTGTTGGTGTAGTTATAGAGAAATGCATTCAAACTAGTGTGATATGAAACTGTACATAAAATGGAAATTTCATGTACTTAACAAAATTCTGAGTTTGTAAAATTACCTTCCTTTCTTTGGTATCAAATGGTTATACTACAACTAATAAAATAAGGTGATACTTTCCCATGAAAAGATTCTATTTTATTTTACTTTTTAAAGATTTATTTATGTATGTATTTGAAAGAGGAGAGTGAGAGAGGGAGGGAGGAAGAAAGGGAGGGGAGAGAGAGAGAGAAAGAAAGAGAGGGAGACTGAGAGAGAGATCTTCCATCCACTGGTTCACTTTCCAAATGTCCACAAAGCCAGGCTGTAGCCAGGAGCCTGAAAAGCCATCTGGAGCTCCCATATGGGTGACAGCAACCCCAGTACTTGAGCCATCATCTATTGCTTTCCAAGCACAGTAGCAGGGAGTTGTATTAGCCAAGTGAGCCAAGTGAGCCACAGCACGGGACCCAGGGAGTTATATTAGAAGGGCAGTTGCTGGCACTGGAACCAGCACTCTGATATAGGGTGCCAGTGTCCTGCTCACTGAGCCACAACACCTGTCTATAGGATTCTGTTTTAAAAGAAACTTTAAGTTGTTAACAAATATTGGATATGTAGTTCTTGAACAAAATTCAACAGTTTATGTTTCAAAAATAGGTACCTATTTTTAGAAAAAGAGGCACAGATTGGTTCCTCCTCATACAGGGCACCAAAGTGTTGGGAAAGAGGCAAACAGAGAGGAGGCAGAATACAAACTCACAGCCAGGCCATATTTATTCAGAGAAAATAAACCCATGGAGGTTGACCAGCTGCCATCATGCTCACAGACCAAACATGTGGCAGAGGCCAAGACACAAGTAGACTGTGCCCTTTTATATCTTAGGTGGGCTAGGGATCGGGATGGGGGTGCAGTGGGTGGAAATGAGCTTCTCCATACCAGGTCTTCAGCTTTGACCTGCTGGCTTCCAAATCTGGGGAAGAATGCAGGGTGTGGGGTGGGGAACAATATAGGGCATGAGATGGAATGATCTCTTGAAAGAAGGAAGGGGTAACAAGAAACCTAAAATGGCTGAGGCTTATATTCTTGTTCCATCACCTACTATTTTCAGTGTAACACCAGGCATCAATCTGCTCAAGCAGCTCTCAAAATTCTAATAGCTAAGTGATGCCTCCTTATGGAAATGAATAATTATAGCCTGTTGTTAACCACTGAGAAGTATTCTATCTAATCATTTTCTCTCTAATTGCTGTTGGTGTCACAAACAGAATTTTATCTAAGAAGATGGGGAAAATAACAACAAAAATATGTCAGGAAAATCAACTTATAAAAACATTGATGATATCTAAAATTGCCACATAGTTTTGGAACTGTTTTCTTTGCTTTATAGAGTTGATCTTGCCCATCCTTATTATTTATAGATTTTTTGTTGATATGATCTTGTCTGTTCTTATGTTACCTCTCCTGTGAGACATGTAATCTGGTCTTCAGTTGTGTGTGAGCTCTCCCCACCAGTAGTCTCAGTGTCCCGAGATCCCTGTCTCTTCAGTGACTCACAGAATTGAATGTTCCCCTCTGCATACTGAAAAAGGGATGGGCAAGTTGTTCACATGTGAAGTGTCCTCCCATAGGTAAGGAGGACCCAAGCTCATTCAGTGAAAGTCTTAGTGACAGCCTGGTCTACTTACTAGAAGCTGAAACTTTCTTTTAATGCCTGGGGGATAAATGAGAAAGCCATTCATTGAAACAATTATTTTCATGTTGTTATTCGTGGTGGCATCTGTGAGAGCTCCTTGGGAGGATATACATATCTTATGCACACTCCTTCAGTGAATTATCAACTTCACTCCACCCAGAAGTTGACAGCTAGGAACTTGAGGACTATCTAAGAAACATTTGTAATTTCATACTTATAATGATGTTGCATGTAAATGTACATATTTCAACCATATAATAAAAATTAAACCCAGAAGCCAAAGAAGTCTTTATTAATTTGTCTAGAAAGAGAGGCCAGGAACACAAAAAGGACGAATTTATTTTGAAAATTTCTAAGTGGGCAGTGACCACCTTGGAATCCCATATTTAAGAGCACGTCTTTGAAATGCGATATACAGCATTTGTAGGCCTTGTTTCATAACATCTGCAACCATAATTAGAGAGAAAAAATTATAACCAATGACCATAAACCCAATAAACTTGCTACATCATTCCCTGTGTGCAGGGTGTAAGAATGACAAGGTTAGAGTTAATACCAACAGGGAAAGAACTTAACTGTGGAGGAACAGTGTTTTTGTTTGTGTTTTTTTTTCTTCATAGTATTTGTTGAACTCTTTACTTAGTGTAGGGTTAATGTTATGAGTATTAAGTTAACTGAAAATAGATCTTTGTAAAAAATAAGAATGGGAATAGGAGTGGGAAGAGGAACAAGGGTGGGAGAGCGGGCAGGAGGGAGGATAGAGTGGGAAGAATTGCTATTTCCTAAATTTGTGTATATGAAATGCATGAAGCTTGTGTTCCTTAAATAAAATTAAACAAAAAAGAACTTGAGTCTGTTCAAAAAGGTATATGGACCAAGACCTGTGTGTTGAGATCTGTGTTGTCCAATATAGGAGTCTCTGGTTACATTTGAATACTTGAATTTAAATGAATTAAAATGATAAATAATTCAACATTTCATTTCTCCTTCATACAATAGCCAACAGTTCAAACGGCTAGTAGACACCATGGTGGAAAGGGCAGATATACAGGCTATTCTTTTATCAGAAGTTCTTTTAAGCAGGACTTACAGAGGCAGGGCTTTCACTGTTAGAAAGTGAGCAATTTCTAACTGACTAAAAAGGAAGGTATCACCTGGGATGGGGGACATTGGTTAGTTGGATAAAGGGTCAATAATAAAAATTTGGATGAGGATGCAAGAAGATCCAGCGCGATCTGGGGTATTGCTCTTTCCTGCTTAATTGTTGATCAAAAGCTGGCAGAAAGCAATATTTTTGTAGGGAAAGGGATTACAGCTTTGACTGCTGTTCTTTTGCCTTCAAATGAAAAACCCTTCTTGACTCCAACGTGAAGCTGAAAGTTGTGATTTCTCTCTTTGTCTTCTGAATTCTATTTTACGATGCTATCTCTTACTCCAGAAATTCCCATATCTAGCTTCCCTGAAAAAAAGGCTCTGGTGCTACAAAGACCCCTCCAAAAATTCTAGTGCTATGTTGCTCAGACGTTTTGCCTGAAAGGATCCTTTGTAGAATCCTCTATCAGCTCCTAGCCAAGTGTCCTTTGCAGAGACAGTATCTCCCTGAGGATGTCTTCTATTCTGGATTCAGAGGCCTGGAATTGTCCTTACAGCACACAATGCACATAGAGGTGATGATATGAATATATGAGTGGTAGGTTAAATTATGGAAAGGAAGATGTGGGGTGGATTTCTAGAAAGTGTAAGTGGTTCATAGGATTTTTTTTTAACTTTTATTTAATGAATATAAATTTCCAAAGTACGGCTTATGGATTACAATGGCTTCCCCCCCATAACGTTCCTCCCACCCGCAACCCTCCCCTTTCCCACTCCCTCTCCCCTTCCATTCACATCAAGATTCATTTTCAATTCTCTTTATATACAGAAGATCAGTTTAGCATACATTAAGTAAAGATTTCAACAGTTTGCTCCCACACAGAAACATAAAGTGAAAAATAATAGATGATTTTTTAAATGATAATGAAATCAGATCAGACCTATTGTCATGTTTAATCCCAGCGAGAGTCAAGTTGGGAATTGCTAATTTCTTCTTTTTTTTTTAACAGATGATCAGTTTAGTATACATTAAGTAAAGATTTCAACAGTTTGCACCCCCATAGAAACACAAAGTGAAATATACTGTTTGAGTACTCGTTATAGCATTAAGCCTCAATGTACAGCACATTAGGATTTTTGCCCCAGCAAGTTTTTAATCAGAAAAATTAAAAACTCATTGGACATCTCCTAGTCAATTTCAAACATGCTCTAAATAGACCCCTTTCATTTTCATTGACCATGGCTGTCTACCTCAATAGGTATGTCCAAATGCGTATCCTTGGAGCCTGTGAATGTGACCACTTTGGAAAGAGTCTTGGCAGATAAAATTAAGAATCTTAAGAGGAAGTTGTCTAGAATTACCCGAGTGCACCTTAAAACCCACGATAAGTGTCCTTATAATAGAAGAAAAAACACCAGCCACATAGGTAAAAAGATTTGAAGATGATGGTAGGGTTTGGTGTCATATGGCCATGAGACAAGGAAACCAGCAGCAATCAGAAACTGGCAAAGGATGCATTTCCCCCTCAGAGCCCCCAAGGAGAGCACAGCCCTTCCAACACATTGGTTTTAGATTTCTGACTCTGCTTTTTGGCTTCCTGACTGAGGGAATAAATTTCTGTTGTTTTAAGCCACCAAATTTATGGTAATTTGCTCTGGCAGCCACGGGAAGCTAATACCACCATCTCCTCTGATATCAGCCACTGTTAGAGCGATCAATTTAAGGCCTAAGCACTATTCGAAGCATAAAGTCCAATTTCCCTAGGAGCGCTTCCAAGGACCCCTTAATCTGCTTTCTGCCTCTATTTCTCACTGCTTAGCTCTCTGATACCGCCAGCACATTTGATTAGATCATCTCCCTAGACGTGCTGCCTGTTTTAACACAGTGCTTCTTTCATCTTGAGGTTCTCTTCATGGGGTTTTCCCATCCACTGTAATTGTTGGTCATCTTTTGAAATCCTGCTCATTGTTCCTGTCCTGCTTGGGCATGCCAACTGACATTACTCATCACTTCTTTTTTCTCTGTTGAATATGTACACCATGGCACAGTGCTTTCTTACATCTATCTGTTAAACAATTTTTCATTACTTTTTAATAGGCTATATATTTATATGGTTCAAAAATACACAATGATGGAGTGTGTTATGGAGGAGTCTAGCTCCATCCTCATTCATCTTGTTTTCTTCTATTCTCTATAGAAAAACATTTAAAATTGTGTTTTAAAAATTTTATTGTTTCATTACACAAATATATACATTTTTATTTTATTTTTAAAAATATATTTTATGGATTTAATTGAGAGGTGGGGGAGAGAGAGATAGAGAGAGAGAGAAAGAGAGAGAGAAAGAGGAGAGGAGAGATATCTTATCTTGCATCGTGGATAATTTCCCGAATACATGAAATGGACATAGCTGGGCTGAGATTGAAACTGGGTACTAGGAACTCAATCCAGGTCTTCCGTGTGGGTGGCAAGAACCCAATTACTGAAAACACCACCTGCTGTCTCCTAGTATCTGCATTAACAGGCAGCTGGAGTCAGGAGCTGAAAAAACGTATTTAACTTGATATTACAATATGGCACATGGGTTTCTTAATCAGTGTCTTAACCAATAGATCAAATGCTACTCTCAAACATTTTTTTCTTTATCAGAGGTAATATACTATATATAGTTCTAAACTTTACTTTTTTCCTATTCAATAACCTATCCTAGAGATTTTTTCCATATTAATCCATGAAGATCTTCCTCATTCCTTCTTTTAATGAATATAGCAGTCTTTTTTTTTTTTAAATTTACTTATTTGAAAGGAAGAGTTACAGATAAGCAGAAGCAGAGAGAGAGAGAGAGAGAGAGAGAGAGATATCTTCCATTTGCTGGTTCACTCTCCAAATGGCCACAACTGCTGGAGTTGGGCTGATCTGAAGCCAGGAGCCAGGAGCTTCTTCTGAGTCTAACATGTGGGTGCAGGGGCCCAAGGACTTGGACCATCTCCTGCTGTTTTCCTAGCTACATTAGCAGGGAGCTGGATCAGAAGTGGAGCAGCCAGAACTCAAACTGGTACCCATATGGGATGTTGGCACTGTAGGCAGCCACTTTATTCACTATGCCACAGTGCCAGCCCCGTCCACAGACCTTTGAGTAGATGAATTTAGATTGTTTAGCTAATCGTTAATTGTATTGGATCATTCAGTTGTTTCTGTTCTTTGCTATTTGAAATAATGCTTTAATGAAAAATTTTGTACCCATGTCATTTTGTATGTGTACAAGTGTGGGATATATTTCCAGAAGTGGGACTGCTAAACCAAAGGGCATATTTCATTCATTCCTGTAGGTTGCCTACAGCTCCCAGGCAGTGACCTTTCCACAGACAGTTCTTATCGCAGCAGCTCCTTCCTCAGGGCCAGCAGGAGAGACTGTTACTGCGTAGAGTCTGAAGTAACACAGTCATGGCATTGAGCATCATCTCAGCACATTTGCCACATAACACAGTCTAATCAAGAGAGTAGACATCACCACATTTTCCATGTTCTGTTTGTTAGAAGCAAGTCACAGGTCCAGGCTATACTCAAGGGGAGGGAATTATACAGGGCCTAGGGATAGAACTCATGGGATCAGAATCAAATTCTGCTGTCACTGTAAGATCTATAGTTTTAACTTGGAAATCTTTTATTATGAGTATTTTTTATTATGAGTATTTTTATGTGTTTGATGGCCATTTTTGTTTTTATTTGAGAGCTGCGCATTCATATTCCTTATCCGTAGTTCAATAAAGTTTTTCTTGTTTTTAATTCTAAATTTCTAGGAGTGCTTTCCACATCAGTGAGTGTGACTCCTTGATTATGACATGAATTGTAAATATTTTCCTTTGGTTCATCATTATGCTGTTTTTGAATGCAAAATTTATGAATTTTATGTAGTTGACCTTATCAGTCTTCTCTTTTGATTTCTTATTTTTGAGTCATAGCTGACAGCTATAAAGGTTTCATGCTAAGTCTGTAAAAGAATTAAATCATGTTACAATATTCTTTGCATCTAAATCCTAAATCCGCTTAGAATTTTTCTTTGAATAAAATGTGATGCATAAATCTAAGAGTATCATTTTTCAGATAGCTATTTGTGTCAACATTATACATTAAAATTCATCTTCATTACCACAAATTTGATTACTACTTTTATCGTAAATTTCTGGAATTTATCTTCTCTCTGTTAGTGTATTATGTTATGTCTCAGTATCATACTGTTTTAATCATAGAAGTTTTACAATGTATTTATTACTTACAAGGCTTTTCTATTTCAGAATTTCCTGGTTTATTTTTTTTTATTTTCCTGGTTTATTATGTAGTTCAAGAACAACATTTTTGTTTAATATTCTTCTTGTGACTGTCAAATTTATGAATTAGCTCAAGGAGAATTGGCATCTTTATCACATTAGGTTTTCTGATCTGCAAACCTGGTAGGGCTTTCCATTTATTCCATTCTTTTTCTGTGTCTCTCAGATATATATCCATTTTTTCTTATTTTACTTTTGTATATTCTTTGTTAGATTTATTAATGGGTATTTTATTCCTTTCAGGATTATTTTTGCTGCCATTATAATTGAAATGTTTTCCTTCATATCTTCTGAGTATTGTTTGTATACACGAAAACTTCTGCTTCCTCTGGATTTTATATGTACTTTCATTACCAGTTGGAATATTTTTATTGGGTATCTATACATGATGGGCTTCTGTGCTAGCACTGCGTTCAGCATGTGCAGAATAGTCATGGTCCTTGCCCCCAGCGATCTAATGGCCTAGTACAGGAGGCAGAAAGCAAACATGTAAGCAAAGAAGCTAATGTATAGTTACTACTTGAAAAAAAATGCTATGAAGAAAATGAGTGTTTAGCAATACAGAATAATTATTTATCTTTTCTATCTAATTACAGGATCTTTGAGAGTTGATTATTTCTCTATATGTGTCTGGGTCCCTGGAGCCTAGCACAATGCCAGGAAACAAAGCTATCTAACACTTACTGAACTGCAATTATAGATGACACTTTGAAATTAGGGTCAATAATGTTTTTAGTCTTTTAGCTGTGATCACCATGCAATACAGATTTTTCAACCAATTTCATATTGTAAATATTGTGTTTTTGCTAATATTAAATCTTTTTGAGAAAGTGTTCCTTTATTTTTTGTTTGCAAAAGCAATTCAAACTTATAATATATAACAGAGATACACCTGTTATTTACATTTTAATGAACACTAGTTTTTTTTTCCTATTCACCTATTTTTCTAGTGATTGATGCTATGGTGTGTATCCTGTTTTATATCCTGATTTTCTTAGTCTAGTTTTTCTTTTTTTTTAAATTTTTTATTTAGTAAATATAAATTTTCAAAGTACAGTTAATGTATTACAATGGCTCCCCCCCCATAATTTCCCTCCCACTCACACCCCGCCCATCTCCCGCTCCCTCTCCCATTCCATTCACATCAAGATTCATTTTCAATTATCTTTATATACAGAAGATCAATTCAGTATATATTAAGTAAAGATTTCATTAGTTTCCACCCACACAAAAACAAAAAGTGTAAAATACTGTTTCAGTACTAGTTATAGCATTACTTCACATTGGACAACACACTAAGGACAGATCCCACATGAGAAGTAGGTACACAGTGACTCCTGTTGTTGACTTAACAATTTGACACTCTTGTTTATGGCATCAGTAATCTCCCTAGGCTCTAGTCATGACTTGCCAAGGCAATGGAAGCCTTTTGAGTTTGCCGACTTCAATCTTATTCCAACAGGGTCATAGTCAAAGTGGAAGTTCTCTCCTCCCTTCAGAGAAAGGTACCTCCTTCTTTGATGGCCCCATTCTTTCCACTGGGATCTCACTTGCAGAGATCTTCCATTTAGGTCTTTTTTTTCCCCCCAGGGTGTCTTGGCTTTCCATGCCTAAAATACTCTCATGGGCTCTTCAGCCAGATACGAATGCCTTAAGGGCTGATTCTGAGGCCAGAGTGCTATTTAGGACATCTGCCATTCTATGAGTCTACTGTGTATCCCGCTTCCCATGGTGGATCCTTCTCTCCCTTTTTGATTCTAGCAGACACTAGACTTGTTTGTGTGATCCCTTTGACTCTTAGACCTATCAGTGTGATCAATTGTGAACTGAAATTGATCAGTTGGACTAGTGAGATGGCATTGGTACATGCCACCTTGATGGGATTGTATTGGGATCCCCTGGCATGATTCTAACTCCACCATTTGGGTCAAGTCCGATTGAGCATGTCCCAAATTGTACATCTCCTCCCTCTGGTCTTCCTTTTCCTTTGGTTCACCCTCCAATGGCTGCCACGGCTGGCGCGCTGCAGCCAGCGCACCACGCTAATCCGAAGGCAGGAGCCAGGTGCTTTTCCTGGTCTCCCATGGGGTGCAGGGCCCAAGGACCTGGGCCATCCTCCACTGCACTCCCTGGCCACAGCAGAGGGCTGGCCTGGAAGAGGGGCAACCGGGACAGAATCTGGTGCCCCAACTGGGACTAGAACCTGGTGTGCCGGCGCTGCTAGGTGGAGGATTAGCCTATTGAGCTGTGGCGCCGGCCTGTAAATATTGTTTTTATTACTATATTACCACATTACTTGCCCAAAGATTTGTTTGAAAAAATGACCTTTACAATTATAGTTTCCATTCAATGTGTCTTTGCATGTCTCAGCTCCATGAGCAGGGTGGGGTTTCAGTCCTGAGCATGAGTGTTTTTGAAAAGAGGTCAGCTGGAAGGCTTAATCACTTTGTAAAATTTTGACTGAGGTGTCAAAATGAAACTTAGGATATTGAGCCTAGCTGGAGCTTATATGTGTTCCAATCCGTGTAAAGATTTACATCTTTAATAACAGTAGGAAAGCAAGAGAATATCACACTGGAGAAAATTCTATTTATATGTATAGGCTTTTCATTGTTTCATTTTCCATCTTCAAATGTTAATAAAAGGTAAGTAAAGAATTTAGGGCTTATTCTGCTTTTATTTATTTATAGCCCAGGTAGCTCTGGAAAGAATTTAGATCAGCTCACAGGAATATATAAAATGGAGTAAAGTTACACACATTGGAAAAAGAGGAGAAGGAACTGGGCACACAGCAAAGTGATATGATAGACATATGATAGACTTGCTAGGACCAGGCTCAAGGTTTGGCTTTTATCTATTAGAAAATATTGAGCATTAACATAATTTACCTTCAATTAAGATTTTTTACAAAGTACTAATAATGACAAAATACACTCTGTGCTTACTCTGAAGTATAATTTTAAGCTTTTAAAATGTATTATTTAATTTAATCTTATCAATAATCTGATGAGATGGTTTCCAATACTATTTTATTTTACAAAAGAACAGCTATTGCTAATATTGCGATAAGAAGGAAAATTATTCAAGCACTCTTACAAAGATGATGCTGTGCAATCTAATGAGCAGCATTCTCCATGATATCTGTACAATGAGTACTGCAATGAATTCCACCTGCCTTTGCTATCACCTCTTGATCTAATGATCTCATGCTGAGTTCCAAATGATTATACAAGATGGTCAGTGCAATAAACAGCTCTGTGGGTACAGCTTAATTCTGGGTTAGATTTCAGAGTATTTGGAAGAATATTATTCTTTGAATATCCTTAAGGAAATTCTTTAAAAATGTTGCATCTTCTAATTAAGTGATAGGTAGAAATAGGAAATGATAACTTGGATATGGATTCATACTTTGAAGTAAAAACTAAGGACAAACTCTGCTAATATCTAAGTCAGGCAGCTCTTGACCTATAAGCATTAATAGTAACTTTCCTTTCCTTTCCCATTAATGACTGTCCCTCATGGGTGAACTAAGATGTATTAGTTAGATTTTGAAATGCTATCTTGAGACATAAGTCCCTGGCCTCCAATGACTTTGCACAAATACACACACACACACACACACACCACAACCTTGATTATCCTCATATGAGGTCTAGTTTGTGTCTGACTGCTCTCGTCCATCATGTAGTCACACCACATGGGAAAATCATCTCTAAGGTCAAGGCAGCAGGGAAAAAGAACAACCCTGGAGAAGGCACATCCATTCTTACCTTTTCCAAATGGGATTTGGCACATTGTTTCTGCTCATGTTCTACTGATCAGAGTTGGTCACCTGACAGCACTTTGACTCGTGGATTTGGGGAATGTGAAGAAGCACATGGCTACTGAGAGAACATTGACCATCTGTGCCACATTAGGAATAAATGTGCTCTTTCTCTACTGGAATGTCTCTCCTCCTACACATTCTCCTTCTTCTTTCCCCTTCTGACCTCTTGTGTCATGCAACTCTATCCTTCTCATACCAAACTCTACCTCTTCAATCAAATTGATTTTGACTAGAGGCTCTGTCTTTAAGAATGGGCAAAGAGGCAGAAAAGAAGGGAAGGGGGGAAAAAGGCAGGGGCATCCTCATAACTTACCACTTTTCATTTCTTTCTTTTTTTTTTTTTTAGACAGGCAGATTTAGACAAAGAGAGAGAGACAGAGAGAAAGGTCTTCCTATTTGTTGGTTCACCCTCCAAATGGCCGGTGCGGCCGGCGTGCTGCGCCCATTCGAAGCCTGGAGCCAGGTGCTTCCTCCTGGTCTCCCATGCAGAAGCAGGGCCCAAGGACCTGGGCCATCCTCCACTGCACTCCTGGGCCACAGCAGAGAGCTGGCCTGGAAGAGGGGCAATTGGGACAGAATCCGGCGCCCCAACCGGGATTAGAACCCGGGGTGCTGGCGCCACCACTTTTCATTTCATGGTTTCCTTCTCAATCTTTTTTTTTTTTTTTAATTTTTTTGACAGGCAGAGTGGACAGTGAGAGAGAGAGAGAGACAGAGAGAAAGGTCTTCCTTTGCCGTTGGTTCACCCTCCAATGGCCGCCGCGGCCAGCGCGCTGCGGCCAGTGCACCGCGCTGATCCGATGGCAGGAGCCAGGAGCCAGGTGCTTTTCCTGGTCTCCCATGGGGTGCAGGGCCCAAGCACCTGGGCCATCCTCCACTGCACTCCCTGGCCACAGCAGAGAGCTGGCCTGGAAGAGGGGCAACCGGGACAGAATCCGGCGCCCCAACTGGGACTAGAATCCGGTGTGCTGGCGCCGGTAGGCGGAGGATTAGCCTAGTGAGCCGCGGCGCTGGCCCCTTCTCAATCTTTTACATCCCAGCATTGGCTGGTGGCTGAAAGTGAGAAGGAGATGGAAGAGTGGAGAAAGAATCTATTCCAGGCCGGCGCTGCGGCTCAACAGGCTAATCCTCCACCTGTGGTGCCGGCACACTGGGTTCTAGTCCCGGTCGGGGCGCCGGATTCTGTCCCGGTTGCTCCTCTTCCAGTCCAGCTCTCTGCTGTGGCCCGGGGGGTGCAGTGGAGGATGGCCCAAGTGCTTGGGCCGTGCACCTGCTTGGGAGACCAGGAGAAGCACCTGGCTCCTGGCTTCGGATCAGCGTGGTGCACCAGCTTCAGTGGACATTGCAGGGGTGAACCAACGGAAAAAAAGGAAGACCTTTCTCTCTGTCTCTCACTGTCCACTCTGCCTGTCAAAAAAAAATAAATAAAAACATTAAAAAAAAAGAATCCATTCTGCCTCCTAAGGGACCCTATGCTTTCTCTCCCATTGACTCACTTTCCCCTTTATTTAATAAGTGCTTATCTTATTAAGACATTTCAACATGCTCGGTGAGCTTGGAATTCAAGTATGCATATGGTCACTGTGCACCAAGGGCTCTTAGGCACTGGTGAGTGCTAATAGATAGAGTGAAAATTAGAAGTTTAAAAAAAAGGTGAATTCAAAAGATGAGTGATTGTTTGAGCAGAATACTCAGCGCTTCCACCCAGCATGAGGAGAGTAAGAGTGGAGTTGGCCTTGGCAGGGATGAGTTGGAAGGCAAGCAAGAAAGGGCAGAGGGAGATGTAGCAGGTACAAATTCGTTCTTACCTTTTTCCTGAGTCTTTGCCCATTTATCTCCTACCCTAAAACACAAATCCTAACTCTTATTCTGAACCTTACAACCTTGCCATAATGTCTTTCTTCAGATTCCTGGTGCCTGCACATGAGTAGACTAAACAATGTTGCTGCTTGGGGTTTGAAGCTACAGGAGATGTGTCTGCACAGCTAGCACCTAAATTTGGAGCATGATCTGATCCTATTTTTGATACAAAGAGTGAGAAAATACTATACTATTACATGTGTAGAACACTTTGAATGCTTCATGATGTAATCATAACTTTTAATAAAATCTGCAGACTTATTTATCTTTTATTACATTATTTAGTTACTTGGTGGAGATAAAGAAGAGGTGATTAAATTCCAGGCTGTGGTTTACCTACTCTGCCGCTCTTTCTATCCTATAGATTCCATAATTCTGTGAGAATATGTAACCTAAATTCTAAGCAAGTTATTTCAAAATGAGCCTTTGGAACACAGGTTGATCACTAACAGAAGGATGGCCTGTGATGTGACAAGTTTTGATTCCTTCAATCTCTCTTCATTAGTTCCCCAGCATATCTTACTCTGTGATTATTTTTCCTGTCATTTCTGCATATTAATATCAAATTATTCCTTAACCCCCAAATTGCTTCTTATTGATTATAAGCAGCTCTGAATCTTCATTGGCTATTTCATTAGATAAATATATCTTCAACAAGGTAGTATGTACTTCTCAATGCGTGACTAGAGAATATTTTATTAATTTGCTTCGTAGTCATTGCAATCACACACATTAAAATGTTTAACTGATTCTTTTCCCCTAATGAAATGAGAAATGGTTGTTAATTTTTTATCATGCCCCTGAATAAACTATGCCGTTCGTAATGGATGCACAGGAATTAATCTCAAACAGAAATCAGTAGTGACATGCAAAGAGGATTATGTGTTTCTTACAGCATTTTATCAAGAGATACATATTCCTGAAGATAATTTACATTTGCATTCAATTGCTTTTGTGTTCTCTGCCACAAAATTTGATACTTAAAGAAAAACTTGCACATCACTTGGGTGTAAGAGTATTGCTAGAATAGGATTTACAGAGATCATTAAAATGATCCCCTGCTTTCTTCCAAACAAATGGGAATTCATCCTCTATTTCATCCATTAAAGGACATGGGCTGCACAAGATCTTTTGATAACTAATTTTAATATCTAACAACATCTTCTATAAGATCTCCTTGAAAACAATGAAACTGAAATGCCTTTTGCCATTCTTCCCCATTTCAAACCTTAAGGAACAAGATAAAAAATTGGTTACAATGCTTTGTAAAATCATGATTCTGTATTTTTACATTTTATTTTGTGATTTTTAAAAAAATTATTATTTATTTGAAAGTCAAAATGACATGGAGAAAGGGAGAGACACAGAGAGATTTTCCACCCCAAGTCTTTTATTAAGCTCTTCAAACTAAGGTTGCCTTTTATTT
Source organism: Oryctolagus cuniculus (assembly GCF_964237555.1). Lineage (NCBI taxonomy): Eukaryota > Metazoa > Chordata > Mammalia > Lagomorpha > Leporidae > Oryctolagus > Oryctolagus cuniculus. The sequence continues at coordinate 16,057,804 of NC_091435.1, read as the reverse complement.
ACTTTTAAGTTTCATAATAATGATCCCTTATCATTTCTTCAAGTTTGGTAGCTAGGGCAAAATGAATTGTTTTATGCATTTAGGAAAGGTGGTATTCAAATAGAAGAATGTAGACCTTGAGTAACGGACATTTTTAAAACATTGTCTTGTTGAAGGGGACTTCTGTGTTTGGGGGAAGACTGCTCCTGGAGACTGTTAATGAGTGCTGTTAAGGGCAGGAGGGTGAGGAATTGGTCCAGAAAAGAGACAAAAAGCAAATGGACTGATGGGGCTAAAGTTAAACAAACGTATTTCAAAATCAGCGTCATTCGGAAGGGGAAGTGGACTTCATACAAAGATGAAACCATTTTGACCCTTCTGAGAACAGAGAAGTGTGTGGAGGCAGAGAGCGGAACTGCAAGCAGGCTGCCGATGAATGACCCATCTCTTGGATGAGCTCAGGGGAAGATAGGTGCAATGGGGCTCTTGAGAAAACTATAATGAGCAGAATTTATGGTGGTGTGCAAGGCTGAGGTCATTTATTAGTAAATAATAGGGATAGTGAGGTAATGAGCTGATCACTGTTCTATAATCAATCAGAAGCAGGGACTCTGTGTGTAATTCTCCTGGGGGATTGTTAGAAGCAGAACACTGCTAAGGCCAGACACTGGCACACTGGGGGCCCATTACTTGCTTTCAGGGCACAGATATTCTATTTTTGTACACACAGAAGTTCTGTTTATTATAGAAGTGGGCAAGAATGACTGAGTGATCCTGTCTTTCTCTCGTGGTCTGATTTATAAATACAGCACATTTATGAGTGGAACCTTGTCTGACTGCAAATATTTGGGAGAAGCTAATGAGATTGTACATTATTCTTTTATCAAACATATTGATGAACATGATGCATACTATAAGTGGGCTCCTACTTAAGTTTATAATAGAACCACAAATATGTGTAGGGGGATCAATGTACAGAGATACAACAGGAGGCTTACAGGAGGATGGTGGGCTTGATTTTGCCAGCACATTAAGAAATGGTATAAAATGGTATAAAATCATCACATTTTCCCCTAACCCTTTAGCCTCAACATTTAACAGATTTCTTGTACTTTGTTCATAGTAGTTGTTTTTAGACAAAATTAAGCACACAGTTAAATAGTTTGCATCAAATAAAGGACAGATTGAGACTATGTGCTACTTTCTCCTTATTGAAGTAGACATAGGGAAAGTGAGTCTCATCTTTTGTTAAAAACCTATGCTTTTGTCTTTACTGTTGAAACTCCTCTCCTACATATTATGTTTTGTATTCCATTCATCATATAACATATGCTATAAAATCAGGTTCCAGACACCCTGACAATCTCATTAGTTTAGATAAAGTGGCACTGTTGGTAGAACTGACCTGTTATTGGGCAGGCAGGGCGCTGGGTTCTTGCTGATCAGTAGAAAGTTAGAGAGTCCCTGTTTGTCTTTTAAAACTTTATCGGTACACAGGGCATGCATGAGAGTGAAGGTTAAGTGCAAGTCCTGTGCAAAATAATCAGAAACTGCCAATATATGAATCTTCAGCCCTAGCAAAACTAGATTACCCATGATCCAATGTGATAATAAAAATAAACTCTCAAGTCTTTTTTTTTTTCCCTTTAGTGGTCTTTGCAAGGAAGGAGCCAAAAAAGTTTACCTTCTCTATTATTATTATTATTAATTATTAATTTATTTGACATTTATTTATTTATTTGAAAGACCAGCCCCTATTATTAGTGTTATAATTTGGCACTTTGCTATATTTTACCCTTCTTTCCAACATCTAAATCCCATCAGGTATGTTATGAGGTACCATTGATAACTTAGCATCTCTTTTCTGTCAGGTAGAAACATCTGCTTTCAAGGTAATTTTAAGGTTAAGTCTTTGCTCTGTTTTCCAGGAGGAGTCAAGGTGGACTTGGGGATGCTGAGAAGAGTGGGCAGATTTACCACCGAACAGTGTGGCCTGGATGAGTATTTCTTTATCTTCATGAAAGATGGGGTTTGCACATCCTTGGTTTATTAGTTGTGTGCACATCATTGCTTTTTCCAATGTGTACAAGAATGTGTTCTTACCATGAAAATAACTATATTTGCTAACAAATTTGGGAGTTAGCTAGATTTAACCATTCCATAGTGTATACATACTTTAAAGCATCATGTTGTACATGATAAAAATATACAATGCCATCTGCCAATTCAATAAGCATTAAAAATAAATGAAATGAAACTATTAAAAATAGAAATCTGTAGACTAAGGATGGTGAAATAATAGGGTAGAAACAATCTACACCCTTACTGAGCTGCTGTCCCCCCACGGAGCCACCTATGTCTAAATGAATTGTTATGGGTGACAACAACACATTCCTATTAATCAGATTTTCAGCTACTTGCAGGGGAATGAATTCTTACACACATTTGAAAGAAGAAGCAAGCTGCTCTGATGAGCAGCACAGCGAGGTGACTTTAATTAATGATGATATATTGTATTCTTGGAAAATGTGAAGACTGGACAGTCTGATTCCACTGGCTGCTAAATCTTTCCCGTATTTGTTGTAAGACACCAGCTGGCCTGCTGTGGAATCTAGAGGAGACTGAAAGATAAGAAGGGGAAGAAGGGGAGAGAAATCCTTCCATGGCTCTCTCTTCTTTCATCAAGGAGGAAACATCTTTCCAAAACAACTTTCTCAGGGCTGGCGCTGTGGCGCAGCGGATTAACACCCTGGCCTGAAGTGCCGGCATCCCATATGGGCACCGATTCTAGTCCAGGCTGCTCCTCTTCTGATCCAGCTCTCTGCTGTGGCTTGGGGTAGCAGTAGAGGATGGCCCAGGTCCTTGGGCCCCTGCACTCATGTGGGAGACCCGGAAGAAGCTCCTGGCTCCTGCTTCGGATTGGCACAGCTCCGGCCATTGCGGCCATTTGAGAAGTGAACCAGTGGATGGAAGACCTCTCTCTCTCTCTCTCTCTCTCTCTCTCTCTTTCTCTCTCTCTTTCTGTATAACTCTTTCAAATAAATAAATAAATCTTTAAAAAATACAACTTTCTCATTTCAATGCTTAGAATAGTATGACATTGCCACTCCTTCATGCAAACTGCAAGAGAGACTGGAGAAGGGAGTTTGTGGACAAAGTGATGAATATCTAATATCCCACAACTATACTTGGATCAAAATACCACTTTGTACTCCCCAACTATATAGATGGTCCCTGATTTATGATGGGTTCTCCTTAAAACAGATGATGCAAAAGTGATATACCTTCTGTAGAAACTGAACTTTTAAGACGCTGGATTTTGATTTTTTTTTCCCTGGGCTAGCTATATGCAGTCTAAGCCCCTATTTTGAAGCTGGTGGGTAGCAGTGGCTGCAGCTCCTAACCAGCACTGTGATCATCAGGAGAAACAAGTGACATTGCACACAGCCCTTCACTTGTGGAGGTTACACTTGGGGTTTTTTTGACTTTGTGAAGGCATGAAAATGGTATGCATTTGGGAGAAGCCACAAATTAACATCCATTAGCTGTCTATTAATAATGAGTGCCCACGCAGACATTCTGCGTTTCACTCTCATTACAGTGTCCAATAAATTTTATGAGATATTTAACACTTCATTATAAGAAAGCCTTTGTGTTTGATGATTTTACCCAACTGTAGGCTAATGTAGGAGTGCTGAGCACATTTAAGGAAGGCAAGGCTAAGCTACAATGTTCAGGAGGTTAGATGTACTCAATGAACGTTTAAATTTCTTATTTGTTTTTGTTTATTTGAATCAGAATGACAGAGAGCAAGAAAGAGTAAGAGCAAGAGAGAAAGCATGAGTGTGTCATAGAGAAAGCAGGATAAGGGGAGAGAGGGAGGGAGGGAGGGAGGGAGAAATAGAGAGAGAATCTTCCATCTGGAGGTTCACTTTCCAGATACCCTCAACATCTAGGTCTGGGCCAGGATGGAACAAGAGCCTGGAACTCCACCCAGGTATCCCACATGGGTGGCAGGGACTCAAGTACTTGAGCCATCATCTGTTGCATCTTAGGGTGGCATTAGCAGGGCGCTGGATTAGAAGTGAAGTAGACACACCGGAAGGAGGCACACTGATATGGGAAGCAACTGTCCCAAGCAGTGACTTCGCCTGCAGTGTCACAATACCTACCCCTTCAATGCAATTTTTATTTATGGCATTTTCAACTTTATGGTGGGTTTATTGAGATGTAACCCCATCATAAGTCAAGAAGGATCAGCATTCAAGTTTTTGACAAAAATACAACTTAAAAAATTTTTAAAAATTAGTTTTGTATATTATTAAAGTACCAGTTAATTTATATATATTGAAAAACACGCACAGCCATGACAAGTGCTACCAACTGTGCTGGTTCCCATGTGGGCATCAGTGGGTCCTCACACCTGCAGTGCTGCTGGGCAGAGGAGTGCTTTGCTCCTGCCAGTAATCGCCAGATCCCCACGTGCTGCCACAGCTGCCGCGTTCCAGGGGGCTTGTTGCTGTGGTTGTGTTCACTCTATTGTGTTGTCTCAGACAAGTTGGCAGTTGTGCTTCTCAACTAATGTCCTGGGACTTCCCTGAGGCCACCAAGATAAGAAATGTTAGAATACCCCTGTATGGGCATTTAGGGAGGGATTTAACCTATGGAGTAGACTTTGGTGAACAAAAGTTGAAAATCCATGAACAGGTTCTTCTCCTTCCCTTTCGGGTACAGGGCACGACTGTTCTGGCTTCTGAGGCCGTGGTGAAGACGCCTGTGAGATCCAGCCATCAGTCATGCTGGCTCCTACACAGCAGCCAACTTGGACACTTCCCCCGTGTTTGCTGCATTTCTTCTCCATCTTTCACTGCTTGATTTGTTTCTTCAGTTCTGCTTCCTGCGACTATACTCCTCAAGAAAACAGTAGCACATAAATTCTTGCCTCAGTCTACATTTAATGAAGAGTCTAACTTCATTTTTGTGTTTGCTGACATCATTTAAGCCCCATTCTTCCTTCTGGCTATGAGCAAGAACTATCAATAGCCCCACTCCCTAGCCATCATAAAAATCCCAAGCAAATCTCCTTTTCTGGCTCTCATACATCACTTTCAGATCTGTTTGGAGGCTGCCTTATTCTTTATGCCCTAGTCTTAAAGATTTTGGGAGTATTTTTCATTTGTCATCTGTAGACTAAGAAATTCTCCTAAGGTCTTGTCCAAGAAGGATTTCTAGAGAGGTAAAAAGATCTCAGCAAAGAAGAGTCGTAGATATTGATACATCCAGCCTGGATGAGAAAGAACAAAGACATAGTCACCCAGTATATTAGTCAACTCAGGCTGCCATAACCAAACACCACCAAATGGGGGGGGGCGGGGGTTAAACAATAGACACTTATTTCTCACAGCTCTGGAGACTGGAAATATGGGAATAGGATGCCAGCAGGGTGAGTTATGATGAGGGCTCCCTTGTTGACCTGCAGATGGCTTTCTTCATATGTGTTCTCCTATGGCCTTGCCTTGGTGCTGGCACAGAGAAAGTGAGCTTTGGGGGTCTTCTTATGAGGGCATAGATTCCATCATGGGGTCCTCATCCTTATGATAACATTTAACCCTAAATGCCTCCCGATGCTCCCATATCCAAATACCATTACCTTGGGATTATGGCTAAAACATATGCTTTCCAGGAAGACTAAAGTCTGAGCAAAAGGAGAACTCCTTTGTGGCACAGTCTCAACCTCAACAAAATCACCCAGGAGAGAGTCTGCTAAGTGTGTTAGAGTGTTCCTGCTTCCTCTTCTTTCATGGAATCTCAATTGTTTGAGGACCAGTCAAGAACTGGAAAGAAGAAGCTAGAAGGAAGGAGGAAGAATTATAAATGCTAAGGTAGGAAGGAAAGAATACAGCTCCTTCCTCCCCAGTAGCCAGCTTCCTGCTGGATTCTGGCTCAAGCAGGGTTCTACTCATCTTTTAATGCCAGGTTGAAGTTCTGACCAGAACATGAAATGAACTATTCTAATTATTAATTTGTGACAATGTTTTACGTAACCAGAGGGTGTTGGACTACCTTAATAGACAGTGGAGAAATGAAAATAAAGTGATGTTTTAGGAGACATGTCTAAGTTAATTCTCAGCTTTACTTGCCTCCCAACCCGGTTTTCAAGGGGCAACATTTTGTCACAATGATTGTTTGATAGGTGTAGTGATGAAACAATTCCATGATTTCTAGATTTGAGAATTTTCACGGGAAGTTTTGGATGAGGGGGAGTCTTAGGAATTAGAACATTTGAAGTAGCTGTAATGCCTGTAGTGGCCGCATGGTGGCAGCCATCCACGGACGCCGAGTCCAGTGCACTACCACTGGATATCCTGGGATTCTGGGACAAGGATAGGGTTTGTCCTGTGAAACAGAAGTATCCACTCCTGCTTTTGATGCAAGCTTTATTTCTGCTGACACTGTTCATTTTTTTAAATTTATTTTTTATTTTTTTGACAGGCAGAGTGGACAGTGAGAGAGAGAGAGAGAGAGAGAGAGAGAGAAAGGTCTTCCTTTTTTTCCGTTGTTCACCCTCCAATGGCTGCTGCAGCCGGCACACTGTGCTAATCTGAAGCCAGGAGCCAGGTGCTTCTCCTGGGCTCCCATGCAGGTGCAGGGCCCAAGCACTTGGGCCATCCTCCACTGCACTCCCGGGCCACAGCAGAGAGCTGGACTGGAAGAGGAGCAACTGGGACAGAATCCGGTGCCCCGACTGGGACTAGAACCCGATGTGCCAACGCCGCAGGTGGAGGATTAGCCTATTGAGCCATGGCGCCAGACGACACTGTTCTGGATGTGAGCCCTCATTGGCTCCGTGAGGCCAACTTTTGTCATGTTTTCTATCATATATTTAATTCTGTTTATGTTAAAGTACTTTGGAATTTCTGTTGGTTCTGGTGGTTTTTTTCCTTTTCTTCTTTTGTTTCATTTAAATACTGATAAACACATTGAAAATGAAAATCGTTTTTACTTTTCCCTATAAAAATTCTCCCCAGTAATGCAAGCTTTCTAAAAACCCTCACACACACGAGACAGAACATGCTTTCTGACCACCCCTGAGCCTTCATTATTCACATTCACATTGTCCTTAGTAGGATGAGATTTCTCCCAATTTGTATCAGATGGTGTAAATTTTTTGGGAAAGGGAGAATAAGCTTGCTTCATTAAAATCTGCCTCCAAATAATTTTTTCTAATTAGTCCATTCCTGTAATATCAAGATTTTATTCATGAGGATCTAGTGGCAGGCAGATTTGTTTTGAAAAAGTTGATTTGAAGGATCAGCATTGTGGCATAGTGGGTAAAGTTGCTGCCTGCAATGCCAGCATCCCATATGGATATTGGTTCATGTCTTGGCTGCTCCACTTCTGATCCAGCCCCCTGCTAATGTCCTCAGAGAAACAGCAGAAGATGGCCCACATGTTTGGGCCTCTGAACCCATGTGGGAGACGTGGATGAAGCTGCTGGCTCCTGGCTTTGGCCTGGCCCAGTGATGGTTGTTGTAGCATCTGGGGAGTAAACCAGCAGATAGAAGTTCTCTCTCTCTCTCTGTCTCTGTCTCTGCCTCTTTCTCTGTAACACTTTCAAAATAAATCAATAAATCTTTTAAAAAATTGATTTTTCAAACCAATTCTCCTTCTGTGGTTCTTTAGAAATGAAAGTAAGATATTGGCAAGGGTGGAGCAGTGGAGATTTAGAAAACCCCAGGCTTGAGTGAGCAAGTTTCTAATGCTGCACGCAATGTGACGGCACTTGCTATGCATCCTTAGGTACAACAGCATTTAGATTTGTTGTGAATTTTAGATGAAATCATTCACTCAGGCCACGAATACTGCATATGGGGCAGGTGCTGTGCTGGGCCAACCGCTTGCCATGATGAGAGCCCCAGCAGAAACGGTCCCTGAGCTCTAGCCCACTGGTCAGGTTGTTGGACAAGTGTGACTTCAGAAAGCAGATCAAAGGAAGGAATGTGGAAGACTAGGCTGAGGGAAGGGCTCAGGAGGGAGAGACCATGTAGAAATGTGGCAAACAACTCACAACAGTGCCTGCTCTGGGCAGTGTGGCTGGGTCTCTCTGTGTGAGAAGTTAGACACAAAGTGAAATCTGAAGGAGGAGCTGACATTAACTGGGGAAGGCCCGTGGGGTGGGGAGGGAAGAGTGCCTGTGGGCAGGAGAGCATGCCACACATACAGGTGGGAATGAGGATGCTGTGTCCTAGGTAGGCCAGGAAGGTTCTGCAAGTTGGAGCACATGGAGTCAGAAGCCAGAGAGGACAGGTTGACCCTCAGCCATGGCACAGGTCGGAAGCTGTTGGTGATGCAGATGACTGGTGTGTTTAGACATAGAGAATGACCCTCTGGCTGTAGCAGTGGAGTGCCCTAGTGAAGGAATACTCAGGATGCCACCAGAGTGTTACCAAATTCTTTTCTTCCTTTGTAGAATTTTATCAAAGCTTGTTCAAGGTTAATTGCAGACTCTCAAATTTTTCTACCTTATGAATCTTGTATTAGTCAGCTTTTCATTACTATAGCAAAATACCTGAGGCAGGCTGCTTTATAAGGAAGAGAGACTTACTTTGATTCACAGTTCTAGAGGTTCAAAGTCCAAACAGAATGATTCAGGCTTTGAAGAGCTCCCCCACCCCCAGGGCTGAATCCCATCACCGTGGGTGCATGTGTGTCTCTTTCTGTCCATGTGGTCTCTCTTCCTCCTTCTAATGCTGCCATGAATCAGTCATGGGAGCTGCACCCTAACCATCTGATGTAAACACTTTCCAAAGATCCCTTTTTTAAGCACTGTGGTTGGATTAAATTTTCACTTTCTTCATACCATTAACAAAAGACTTTTAGGATTAAATTCCTGCATGAATTCAGGGGGTGCCAGTCATGTTCAAATTTACCTGATCATTTCCAGAGTTATCATAAAGAGTGTATAAGTGTTTCAGTAAAATGATGCAATGTATCAGCAGTGCTAATCCTGGCATGAGACAGGAGAGCTTAGATGAGAGAACAGAAGTCCAAGAGAAAGCAACCAGATGCAAGAAGCAAGGAAGATCTAAAATGAACTGAACTCTATGGAGAACTGGTAGGAGAGGAGATACAGAGAAGAGACTGCCCTGCATCATTCTCGCTTGGGTGACACTGTTTGCTGGTGTCTTTCCCAAGTGAAAGAACAAGGGTTGAAGACAAATTCATGGTTAAAACCTGACCAGGCTGCCTACATGAAGGGATAGAGAAAATTTGAGTTCTCTCCAGATAAGAGCAGTGGAAGAAGAGAAGGACAAAGTAGTTTAGGGTGTTAGCAAGCCCCATAAAAGCCATGTTCTGAGAATGATGAGTTGCAGTCACTTAGGGGCTTAAGGATGGTTCTGTCCCTTCCCTGGCCTGCTTCCTCTATTAATTTTTTCCTCTCTTCCTTTACCCTTTATTTTTTCATTTCTTCCTTCTTTTGCAGGATTTTATCTAAACTTATTCAAGCTCAATTGTAGAAATTCTCTATCTTATGAATCTTGGTTATCTTTTCCAGAATTTTTAGGAAATGTTTTTACATATTTTGGTAAAATTGAATTTTTTTTTCTGAAAGAGAAGCTACCTGGACCAGCTGGTATCTAGCAAAAAATTAAAATTATTTTTATTTTAATTCTGTACTTTTGTGTTTTGCATCGTATAGCTATACATAGTTAATCTGGAGTATGCCTTTGAGTAAGTTGGCTAACCTTCCTTTGTGTCAATTTTCTAATTTGTAAAACTGGTTAATAATCTGGTGATTTAAAATCATGTCTTTATAATGGGTTGTTTTGAACCGGAAGTAAGGTTAAAACTTATAAGGTGCATGATAAGCATTCAATAAATATTTGTGTTATTAGAAACTATTACTATGGAGTAGGCAAAAATAACAGGTGGTGAGACCCACAGATAGAGCTAGAACTTAAAGTGGTAGAGGTTGAAACTGTGATTAAGTTACCCATGAGCTGAAGGGAGGTTTCCTAGAATTCAGGATGGCGGTTGCGTGACATGCAGTAAGGTTTCCTAGAGCAGTGACTGGAGACCTGTAGGGGTGGGAGTTCGTGCTTGTATGTCAAGGTGAAAAAATAAACGTCCTTTTGTCTGTGTGAATGGTCCTGTAAGTGACAAGAAGCATGTTGACACAGCTTAATAATAACAACAATAAGGACTGATGATGATTACTTTGTAGTGCTTACTAGGTGGAGTGAGGCATTTGCTATCCTTGCGCATATTTTATCTCATTAAACCCCATATAAGTCCGATCAGGTGATCCATTTTTGTTTCCCTCTGAGCAATGAGAATACTGAGGTTATATAACTCATTGAAGGTTACAATGATCGTTAAGTTGTGAAATGGGTTGAGATCCAGACATTCCAGCCTCTGAGCTGGACTAACACAAACAACTTCCATTTCTCCAGTTATCACACTTCCACTCCTATGATTTTTCCAAATGTCCACATTTTTTTTTAAATATAGTCTTTGCTTTCTTTACCTGGAAAGAGGAGAGTCTAATCTGCTAGGATTTATGTTAGTTGAAACAATCCTTAAAGACACACCTAATTCTCAGTGTTCATAATTTTATCAGTGAAAAAATAGATGAATTCACAGAAATTGCTAACGATGGAGGGGATAAACACAGTTGTGCAATCGAATCACTGTCTTTCATGGCCTGCCACTGCCAGCAGGCAAGACATCCAAATGAAGAAAGAAAGAACACTCAAATTCCTACCTCTATGATTTTGAAATTTATTTATTTATTCATCCAATACAAACTTATTAAGTACCTACTATGGTTCTGTGCTTTGTTATCTCAGAATCCCTATTTTTAAGATCTTGTATTTTTAAGATCATGTAGGAGGCATGTAGGACAAAGGCTACTAAAGTATCCTGACAACAGAGGACTTTCATAGAATATAAAAAAAAATTGTAAGAGTAGGGAGAACCCATACCTGGTGACATATGCTTAAAGCAAAAATGAATGAGTTAGGGCCGATGCTGTAGCATAGCGGGTAAAACCGCCACCTGCAATGCTGGCATCCCATGTGGGCACCAGTTTGAGTCCTGGCTGCTCCACTTCCAATCCAGCTCTCTGCTATGGCCTGGGAAAGCAGTAGAAGATGGCCCAAGTCCTTGGGCCCCTGCACCCTCATGGGAGACCTGGAAGAAGCTCCTAGCTCCTGGCTTCAAATAGGCGCAGCTTCAGATGTTGCGGCCAACTGGGGAGTGAACCAGTGGATGGAAGACTTCTCTCTTTCTAACTCTCTCTCTGCCTCTCCTTCTCTCTGTGTGTAACTCTTTCAAATAAAATAAATAAATCTTTAAAAAAATGAATGAGTCAACAGTGATGAGAAATATGAGAAGATGCAAGTAGATTTCGGGGGCACACTATAAACAGTAAAAATAGATGAACTGATCTCTAGCTGAGAAGAATAAAGAGAAGGACAATTTTGAGAAGAAAAATAGAGTTAGTGAGAGTCCTAACTATATTGGATTGGAGTTCAAGGCTGGAATTTTCTCTCTTTGGTCTCATCAGACATACCAGATGTAGAAGAACTAAATATAACACCTAGGAGCTGGGCAGAATTACTGACAAGAGTAATCAGTAGATGGACGCAAAGGGATGGAAGGTTATGGACTTCTTACAACCATAGACAGTGTTCTATTGACAGTTTCTAGCTCTTCTTTGATTTTGTATTGACAATTGTTGTCCTTTTTATTGATTTTTCTTATAACTGCAGTGTGCCACAAGAAATGTCAGGAGAGGGAAAGATGTCCAGAAATGGGCAACTGAAGGAGATCTGGTTTGGGATGTTATAGCCTTACATTAGTCAGCAAGAAGGAACTCATATACAGCTTCCACTTAAGTAGGCAAGTAGACATATTGTTAAAGCCTAGAATTCTTCTACATTGAACTTTAATTTATTCTGATCCTTTGGCAATAGGAGTTTGTGTTTTATCGTTTTCCAGGTCTTTGTCTTGCACTCACCTACATTTCTAAAAATGGGAGTGCTAACGAGCAGTATTTTGGTTTTCTTGCCCCAGTCTTTTTCCAAGATGAATCTTCAGAGTCAGTTCATGTAGACTGTGTAAAAGGAGCCTGGTTGATAATGAGACAACTGTCCTAATTAACTAAGCCCTAAGACGTAATTATCTCAGCCCACAGAGTGGGCTACCTTTGCCCTCATTTGAAGGACCTGGCAGATGGTAGGTTCTGGGAGGTTTCATGCTGATTTTCTTTGAAGTTTAAGATAGAATGTCTGTTGAAAGCAAAGAATTAACTTTTGTGTGTGTTTCTCTGCAGTGGCCTTCAGAACAGTGGCTAACTGAGGCAGGAGAAGGCTCCGTGTTTGAGGAGGTGGCATACACATCAATGACTTGGCCCGTAGACTCACTTGACTACTTGACGCTGCTGAAGTTCACAGTCCCACCACTTTGTCCTCACAGGAATTGGGTATTTTCTTCAGGGAGATTGCTGCTCACTGGCTTCTGTGCTCTCAACACCTTCCATGTCTTCCTGTCAATTTCCGCTCTCGAATGACCTTGGATCTACTCATTGTTGACTGTTCGATGAGACTCAGAGAAAACATTATGTAAAATAAAAGATCTCATCCTCTGGAAAGAATAATATTTACCATCCCAACAGAACAAAAGACCCCAGACACATCTGTTATCAATCCTTCTAATGTGTCTGATATCTTTTTTTTTAAAGAGTTATTTATTTATCTGAAAGTCAGAGTTACACAGAGAGAGGAGACACAGAGAGAGAGAGAGGGAGAAAGGTCTTCCATCCTATGGTTCACTCCCCAGATGGCCACAATGCCTGGGACTGTGCCGATCTGAAGCCAGGAGCCAGGAGCCAGGAGCTTCTTCCAGGTCTCCCGCGTGGTTGCAGGGGCCCAAGGACTTGGGCCATTTTCTGCTGCCATAGCAGAGAGCTGGACAGGAAGTGGAGCAGCCGGGTATGGGATGCTGGCGCTTCAGGCCAGGGCGTTAACCTACTGCGCCACACAGCGCCGACCCCTCTGATATCTGTTTGTAACATCCTTCAAATAAGCATATACACAGAATAAAATAAAGCAGTCTGTTTTTAAGGCAGGCGTTTGGTAAATTGTCAAATAAATAAAATAAAGTAGCTTTAATAATCTTCTGGAATAAATTGATTTTCTTTCCCCTTGGCAAGCAACTATGTGTACAGCTACCTATGTTTGGAATGGTGGCCACTTGGCAGGTCACTGGCTCCAGGGGCCAGCATTATTGTCTCTGAAAACCATTTTCTTGAACTGACATATAAGAAGGAAAATGTAAGAGAAGCTTCAAAGCTAGTATAATGAGGATGACCTAGTTGGGAAACAGTGCTAAAGTATCTCTAGTGTAAAACCTTTTTAATTCTCACCAACGATAAGACAAGTCATTTGGAGTTCTGAGTACTTCCAATTAGCATTGAGAGACTGATTAAAAAATCAGGCCCACTGCATGGCAGAGTGTGCTTTAGCTTTTTATTTTGATAAGTAGTTTTAAGTATTTATTATAATAATCCACAGACTATGTACTAGTGGGCTGCAGTATGTCTTTTAACTTCCATAAAGGCTTGTGAAAATGAGACCTCATTGCAAGTACTTGCAGTTAAATCTTGGTTGGGAAGTAAAATGAGGCCACTTTTTTGATCACAATGATCATGTTTTCCGATTAATGAAGTGAAAAATAGATCATTTTACTATATGGGAATTACAATACCCTGTACAGAACACTACACACAAAAGACATTAATTGCTATTAACAGCCTTGATGTCTATCCTGAAGCATCACATTTAATTGCTTTCTGCAGTTACTTTATTCATTGGTTTGGACTTTTCTTCCATTATGAAAGAACAGCTCCTCGATGCTATGGCTGCTTCTTCTCAAATCAAAACTAGAGCTTGATTTTTCCAGTGTTGCTGCTTGTGCTGTCTTGTTTTGTGATATTAAAATCTCACTCATTATTTACTCCTTTTTGTTCCTTTCTTTATAGCTCACAGCAGGCTGGATTTTTGGTGGTAAGATAACATGCTAGTGTGTTGCTGGTTTTGCCTGATTATCATCACTCCAGCTAATTTTATTTAACCTATCACCATGGCACTGACTGAGTACAGCTTGTGGATGAAGTTGCTATGTGATAGGTGCTAAAGAACTCCTCAGTGGATGGTAACCTTCTATTAATAATCTAAGTTGTAGGCCTAAGCAGGACAAGCATGAAGTGTGTATATATATATATATATATATATATATATAGTATATATGCATAGATTTCAAACTTTCAGCACCAAAATAAACTAGTCTTGAATTCCATTTTCCATGGACTTTTCAAAGTTTCCTCATACAAAAGCCTTCACACTCAATGTTATTATTTTCTTGTTCAGGATAACAGGATAGTTAAACTAAATGAGACTATTCTGGACACCACAAGATAATAAAGGACATTCTACTATTCCACTTAGCTATCAAGATCCTTACCAGAATTTTTGAATTCTTTTAAATTTCCCTGTACTCTGAAGCACTGGAGGGCTGGCTTTACTAACATATTTTTGTGGAACATTTCTGGGAATAATGTTGAAGTCTTTAGTCTTAACTGCATCTTTGACTTGTTTATTTATTTATGTTTTTGAAAGTCAGAGCAACACAGGAGGGAGAGGGGGAGAGAGAAAGAGAGAAAGAGAAAGAGGAGGGAAGAAGGAAAAAGGAGGAGAGGAGAGAAAAGTGGGGAGAGAGAGAGGAGGGAGAGAGGAGAGAAAAGAGAGAAGAAAGGAGAGAAAAGGGAGGGAGGGAGGGAGGGAGGGAGAGAGAGAAAGATAGAGAGAGAGAGAGAGAGAGAGAGAGAGAGAGAGAGAGAGATGCCTGCAGTAGCCAGGGCTGGGTTACATAAAAGCCAGAAACCTAAAACTCCATCCAAGTTTCTCAGCAATAGGACAGGAACTTAAGTACTTGAGCCATCACCTGCTGCTTCCCAGGATGGGCGTTAGTAGGAAGCTGGATCAGAAACAGTGTAGTTGGGACTCAAATCAGGTACTTTTAAAGGTATTCAGGCTTCCCTAGTGGTGTCTTAAGTACAGTGCCACAATGTGTGCACCAACAAATGCCTGACTATGAATTGCTTTTTTTGTTTCTTTTTTTAAAAGATTTATTTTATTTGTTTTAAAGTCAGAGTTACACACACACACACACACACAGAGAGAGAGAGAGAGAGAGAGAGAGAGAAAGAGAGAGAGAGAAAGAGAGAGATATCTTCCATCTGTTGGTTCACTCCTTAAGTTGCCACAATAGTCAGGGCTGAGCCAGGCAGAGGCCAGGAGCCAGGAGACCCACATGGGTGACAAGGGCCCAAGCACTTATACCATCTTCTGCTGATTTTCCTGGGTCATTAGCAGGGAGCTGGATTGGAAGTAGAGCAGCCGTGACTTGAACCAGTGCCATATAGGATGCCAGGGTTGCAGGTGCAGCTTAATCTCTATGCCACAGTGCCAGCCCTGCTCCTTGGGTTCAAGTGTCTCAGTCTTGCACAAGCCCCTCTTCATTATCTAGGGCTTCTAGAACAACTTCTGGTGTCCCTCTACTCAGGCCTGCCATACTCCACTTTCAGATTTTCATGGCGCTTCATCTTTGAAGACCTTACTGAACATAACTCAGCCCTCTGTGTTCTCCAGGGATTTCCAGAGTCAGACTCATGCTATCCACACATTCCTAAAGACATTAATAGTATCATGCAAAACCTGCCAGTGGCATCCCAGCAAACCTTTCACTTTGCCTCTCCTCTGATGGATTCCCAATCTGTCCTATAGCTCTTCTGGAGTTCTAGAGAGATTTAATCTAAGAAATGGTCTTCATTCCTACGACTTCTTCCCCAGACCCTTCTGCTCCTGCCAGGTAAACATGACCGTCCCATGCACAAGCATGAGTCATGTCTCTGAGACCCCATCTGGAAAGCCCAAAGTCTAGCCTGAGCCTTACCTCTTTTCCACCAGGGTCTCTGACTCTCCTGAGCAGAATACTTTCTAGTCTGAAAATCCAACCAACCTACATTGCAGAACCCCAGAGAAGGATGACGCAAAAAAGACTTCAAGAAGTCTTTTATTCTTCTTTAGGATCTGTACTGATGACATTTTCCTCTGGCTGCTCTTTAGATACCCAAAGTGCAAATTACTTAAGTCATGCTTTATGCTTTGAATAGGTATATTAGTAAGAGAAAATGTTACCTGTCTGAATGGGTCTTCTAACTGACCTTCAGCAAGTTTTGTGATGTGATTTATTTTTCCTCCGTCACATGGACACTTTATACTCTTTGGCAGTTTCTACTGACTCTGTCCTGGGACTCACTGCCTGAAGAACTTGGCTAACTGGATATTCAGTGCTGTTCTTGGATATGGAATAGAACAAGGAAGACCTGACCCTTGCCTCATTAGAACAGGACTCTAATAAGCTAAGCTCAGTGGCCACAGGATAAGGGCATCTACATTTATATTACATATAAATGTCTATAAGCATATATATGATATATATTTTATATAAAATCACACAAATATCTATATTAATGTGTATATGTGCACTGAAATTTGCAAAGAAGTGGAATGGAAGAGCAAATACATATCTTGATGAATGAACCCGAATTTTAAGTGGTTCCTCATTATATATTTGCTGATGACATACAATTTTCCTTCCTAAAGTACAGTGTGTAAACCTCTGGGCAGGAAAGAACTGTGAATTATTATTTTCTTTCCAATCTACATAAATAAGAGATTCTAAAACTGTGCTTTTATCAGTTTAGCATGCAAATGGTCACTGGAGATAGTATTGCTAGAGATCTAGAATATTTATTTAATAGCAACTGCTGCGGGACACATGCTCTTTGAGTTCAGCAGGCCAGAATCTTTTCACCCTTACCACCCCCTCCCTTTCAAGGCTCATTTCTTGACTAGAAAACCTTCAGCCCTGGACTCTTGCAAAGGATTTATTTTAATTATAAGAAATTTCAAATCTCTCTCCTGCTTCTTCTAGGGGCTCTATAGAAATTTTGAAATACTCCATCCGGACTAGTGGTTATAGGTACAAATTTATGCATTATAATCAGGATATCTTTTAATTTTTCCATGGTAATATCAGCAGTATAGATTTTTTATAAAAATGTATGCAGCAGGCCCTTGCTTTGCTATTGGTAGAGTTTTAAGTTCCAATTCTGTTATTTTTTTTAATTAAAAAAATTTTTTTTTTGACAGGCAGAGTGGACAGTGAGAAAGAGAGAGACAGGGAGAAAGGTCTTCCTTTACCGTTGGTTCACCCTCCCATGGCTGCTGTGGCCAGCGCTGATCCAAAGCCAGGAGCCAGGTGCTTCTCCTGGTCTCCCATGCAGTTGCAGGGCCCAAGCACTTGGGCCATCCTCCACAGCACTCCTGGGCCACAACAGAGAGCTGGACTGGAAGAGGAGCAACCGGAACAGAATCTGGCGCCTTGACTGGGACTAGAACCTAGGGTACTGGTGCCGCAGGCGGAGGATTAGCCTAGTGAGCAGCGGCACCAGCCCCAGTTCTGTTATTGTAGTACCTTCTTTCTTGAATAATATACAAAGGGAGAAAAGCTTTAATAGTTTTTCTTATCTCTAGAATCTATTCTCCTCTCACCAATAAAACCTAGCCGGAACGCTATCTCATTCAATGACCTTTCCTTATGTTGGCTCTCTGTTAGAAGAAAATGTGTAGACAAGCTAATAGACAATTTACTTTTTATTTACAAAATAATTCATTTGCTTAACACAGGACAGAGTGGTAGCTGAGGTGATTAGCAGGCAGGATGGGTAGAGCTTGGAACATTATTCAATGCCTAAGTGAAGGTCACATTCCCTGTGCTAATTTAAGTGTGCATGCAAATGATGGCAATTGCCTTGGTCTTTCACTCTCTCACACACAAAACGACGTTGTTAAATATGATAATTAGTCAGCTGGGAAAGTGAAAGTTTCCTGCAAAAAATATTGAAACATTTAAAATACATATTGCTATGGAAAAAGGGTCCACTATTATTCAGTCAAGTAGTATTTAACTAGAGACAAAATTAAGGTGATTGTGAAGCCCGATGCAAATGGAAATCAGGTTGAAATTCTTGATTATTAATAAGAATGAAGGACCCATTGATTTAACTCCTAAATTATCCAAAGAAGAGCTTTCAGGTTTCAACAGGAAAATAAAAAATTAAAAAAGAAATTAGATTGATGGCAACATGTTTATTTCAGTGAAAGAATGTTTTAATAACAGTGAGCCAGGAGGAAGGGAAGTGGTTGGAATTTTAACCATCAGCATGGTTGCTTTATTTAATCACAATAATGAATCTTTCTCTTTGTCAACATATGGCCAGTCATCTTCAAGTTATCTTAATGATATCAGGCAGAGTGTGCAGTTGTTCCGTGCTTGATAACAATCAAACTGATTTAATCCTGAATGCCAGTAGTGACAGAGAGAATAATTTAATGACAGAAATCTGGGTGATTTTAAGGTGCAAAAGGCTGAAATAATGCTTTATGGGCACATTATTGCTCATATGAGTTACATATAAAAAGTTTAATGGGGGCTGGCGCCGTGGCACAGTGGGTTAATCCTCTGCCTGTGGTGCTGGCATCCCATGTGGGTGCTAGTTCTAGTCCTGGCTGCTCTTCTTCCCATCTAGCTCTCTGCTGTGGCCTGGGAAAGCAGTGGAGGATGGCCCGAGTCCTTGGGTCCTTGTACCCACGTGGGAGACCAGGAAGAAGCACCTGGCTCCTGGCTTCGGATCAGCGCAGCTCCGGCCGTTGCGGCCTTGTGGAGTGAACCAATGAAGGAAGACCTTTCTCTCTCTCTCTCTCCCCCTCACTGTCTCTAGTTCTACCTCTCAAGTAAATAAATAAAATCTTTAAAAAGTTTAATGAAGAGAACTGTGTTTAAGTTAATCCTGTGGAATCAGTTCCTATTAACTCTCCTCACTAAAAAGTGTACAAACTTCTGTATGAGAGTTAATTTTTTTCTATCAATGTATTGGTGAAAGTGAACTCCTGCACAATAACTAGTACCACCGCCAAACACACAAACGTCTAAAATCCACCAGCCAAAGGCCAGCAAATGAAAATCAAGTCTCAAACATCTCACAGATAACAACAAAGCTGTTTAAAAACTAGGGATTCGAATAAATGAATCTGTAGGAATTGGGTTTTATACACTTATCAAGAACTTATCATTAGACTCTCAGCAATCTGAGGACAGACTTGCTTTACTTTTCCCTTCTGCCATATCCAGAGCCTGGCAGAGCACCCTTCCTAAGACACACAGGTAAAGGAAGACAGAAATGATCGCCTGCTTGCATGACGGAGGGCGTTCTGGGAGGACCCTGGGGTTGGAGACGCATCTTGCAAAGAGCCTTCGTGTTTTTCTGTGAGCGGGATGTGATTTGAAGGAAACAGAAATCATGATAGTGTTTCCTTTACAGGGTTTATAAAGAATACATATAAAGCCCTTACATTCATTCCTGGCACATGATATAAGCCATATAAGTATTGGTTATTACTCTTTTATGATATTGAAGGGAAAAAATAACCTGAGTGAAATTAGTATCCCGAAGGCATTTAGAAAGAGACTATGTGACGTTCTCATCACTCCATCAAGGAAATGGTACCTGTCTATTGTCTTCTGGATTTCATGGGACCTAAGAGGGTACTTTTGTCTTGAAAGGCCCTTTTCTTCATAAAAATAAAATAAATATTATGTTTTATCATTGTGTTGGTGTAGAGATGAACATAATTGAGACTAAATTTATTATCATGTATTGTTACTATGCTTGTAGTTTTTCTTCTGACATAAAATTGATGTTAAAATATTTATTATAAAATTAAAATATTTTTGTGGACATCTCAAAGTTTTGTGGGCCCTAGCTATTGTCTACTCTATTTACTGGGTAACAGGAACCTGGGGCCTGTGGTACAGCTGGGAGTGAGGTCACTGGAGAAAAAGATAGACCAGGGCATGGTTCTCATTGTATGTAATAACTTAGAACTTGGGTCCCAAGTTCAATCCTAGGCTCTACCACTTACCATCTTCATGACTTTGCAATATTTACTTAATTTCTCTGAACTTTAATTTTCCACATGTAAAATGGGATAAAAGCAATAATACAAATTGATTGAGTTATTAGTAAGGATTAAAATGAGGATAACAATGAAGTGCTTTATCATAGTTCTGGTACCCAACAAGCATATAACAGCTGTGAGATATATTATTTTTATTTCTGTGCTTTAAGCATCAGCGTCTCTTCCCCACTCTACTCTTATTTCAGTTGTTTTTTAGTAATTTCCAAAATTCTGTGAGTTTGGGAGGGTGACCCGGGTTTTTCATTCCTTAACAATGTTTAAAAATTCAAACCAATTGTCTACTTAGGATCTCTCTTTAGAAGGCTTACCTACAAGCAAAACTTGGCTCACTTCAAACATGATTCACTATCTTCCCTTCTCCTTTCTCACTTCACAAACTGCTCTTTTTCCAGTTGTTCCAGTCACAGGGAATGGTCATACCATCCTTCCACTTGTCAAACAGTGAATGTTAGCCTTGACAATTTGCTTCCTCCATCCACCATCCAAACATCATAGAGCTTTTGGCTCTGCCTTCTAGACATCTCTGCCACCCACGCACTTGTCTTTATTCCCATTTCCACAATCCTATTCCGTGCTACCCCTGTTTTTCTCTTGGAAGACTGTAATGACCTCATAGTTGAATTCTTAGCAACTCTTTTTACCATTCTTCTCTGGAGAGGAGACCATGCAAAAGTAAAGTGATAATTTCTTTCCAAACCCAATTTTGATCATATAATTTCCTGGTTAAATATCTGTTCCCATAGGGCTTGGAATGGGTCTCCTCTGGTAACGGCCATGTGAAACACTCAGGAGCCTTGTCTCCACCAAATGTCTACCTTCATCAGAAAGTCTTTGTTCACTTGTCTTCGCCAGTTTCCTGAACACCCCATGTCATTTTGTTAGAACAAAGATATCTCATTTATTTATTACCTAACCACTTGTCATCCATCACATCTTACTTAAAGATTTTCCTGGTAAGATTTTTTTCTGAATTTCTTTTGTTTACTCTTTATGCATTTTTCCACTTGGTAGAATTGTGATCAGCATTGTAATTATTTAATTAATATAATATCCATGAAGGGAGGACCATTTCTTTGTTTTAGGAGCATAGTGATACCTCCTACACTACTCTCCCTCCCACCCATGCTCCAACTCTCCCTCCTACCTTTCTTATTCTTTTAATTTTTACAATGACATACTTTCAGTTCATTTTATAATCATAAGCTTAATCCTCCAATAAGTAAAGAATTCACCAAAAGAATAAGCAAAAAAAAAAAAATACTGTTCCTCAACAGTAGAAACAAGGGCTATAAACAGTAATCAATTCTCAAAATGTCTATCTTGCTCATATACATTACCAGGTCTTCAAGCCTGATATGACATGTATCAGTAGTTCAATAAATTTGTGAAATAAATGTACAGGTAAATGGCACTAGAGTATTCTGCATTTAAAAGTAAGCCATCTATGTAGCTATATGTTTCTTTAAGTTAATAGATGTCAAAATTATAGTTTCCATTTTAGGACAAAAAAATTGTAGATTAGTAAACTCTAGTGGAGTAAGTGTTTGTCTGTCTGTCAGAAGATCTGGGTCCCAATGTCACAAATTAGCTATAATCTTGATTAAATCACAAAATAGTGAGGTTTTTGTGTGTAGGTATATTAAATTTTAAATGTACATAAAATAGTTATCATCTTAGTATCTGAAATAAAATTACAGCTATAATAGTACTTGGAATATGAAGGGATTGGGCTGGCGCCGCGGCTCACTAGGCTAATCCTCTGCCTGCAGCACCGGCACCCTTTGTTCTAGTCCCGGTTGGGGCACGGGTTCTGTCCCGGTTGCTCCTCTCCAGTCCAGCTCTCTGCTGTGGCCCAGGAAGGCAGTGGAGGATGGCCCAAGTGTTTGGGCCCTGCACCTGCAATGGGAGACCAGGAGAAGCACCTGGCTCCTGGTTTTGGATAGGCGCAGTGCGCTGGCCGTAGCAGCCATTTGGGGGGTGAACCAATGGAAAGAAGACCTTTCTCTCTGTCTTTCTCTTTCTCTGTCTAACTCTGCCTGTCAAAAAAAAAAAGAATATGATGGGATCATATTAGCAAAATTATCTTGGAACAAGTATAACTCAACTCACAGTGTCTCTTTGTATTCCCTGTTGTAAAGAAAAGTAGAAGCTGTTAGTCTTGCTCTTGGGCCAGTGGTTTTCAAAAGTGTCCTGTGGGCCGGTGCCATGCCTCAATAGGCTAATCCTCCGCCTGCAGCACCAGCACACCAGGTTTTAGTCCCAGTCGGGGCGCTGGATTCTGTCCTGGTTGCCCTTCTTCCAGTCCAGCTCTCTGCTGTGGCCCAGGAAGGCAGTGGAGAATGGCCCAAGTCCTTGGGCCCTGCATCCCATGGGAGACCAGGAGAAGCACCGGGCTCCTGGCTTTGGATCAGCATGGTGCGCCAGCTGCAGTGGCCATTGTGGGGTGAACCAATGGAAAAGGATGACCTTTCTCTCTGTCTCTTTCTCTCTCTCACAATGTCCACTCTGCCTGTCAAAAAAAAAAGAAGTGTCTTGTGGTCCACCTCTTGATTTGGGTGTGAAAGAGACAGTGTCAGATTTCTGGAATTCCCCTGAATATTTTCTGGTTTTTTTTTTTTTTTTTTTTTTTTTTTTAAGATTTATTTATTTATTTGAAAGTCAGAGTTACACAAAGAGGAGAGGCAGAGAAAGAGAGAGAGAGAGAGAGAGAGAGAGAGAGGTCTTTTATCTGGTGATTTACTCCCCAGTTGGCTGCAATGGCAGGAGCTGTGCCAACCTGAAGCCAGGAGCCAGGAGCTTCTTCCGGGTCTTCCATGTGAGTGCAGGGACCCAAGGTCTTGGGCCATCTTCCTCTGTTTTCCCAGGCTATAGCAGAGAGCAGGATTGGAAGTGGAGCAGCTGGGTCCCGAACTGGCACCCATATGGGATGCCAGCACTTTAGGCCAGGGCATTAACCTGCTGCCCCACAACGCCAGCCCCCTGAATATTTTCTGAATTAGAATCCCAGACAATGGGTCTAAGTGAAATTACCTATCATCTGCTTATCTATCTATTATTTTTCTCATTTATTATCTACTATATATCTATTTGTCACCTATCTAATCTATCTTTCCATTCACCCACTCTATTGATTCTATGGATTCTATCCATCCTCTTTTTCTCTGTTATCTACCAATCTGTCCTCTATCAGCTATCACCTATCCACCCATCTACATGATCTATTCATCCATTCATCCTACTGATTCTATATCTGTCATCTATCTCTATCTCATAGTTATTTCTCTATCATCTTTTATGTAAAGACTCCCAAAGTAATACTTAATCATTATAAAAACTGAGGATCATTGCCTTCCTTCATGCTGTTCTCCTTCCATGCATCCATAGGATTCACATATTTCAAGACTCATCTTACATCATTAACTTCATCTTAAAGTTTTTCTCGTTTACTCCAGGAGTTCTCATTGAACTTCCTTTTGATGATATTTTAAGGCATTTAAAATTCACCAAATTTAGCACTTAAGTATACATACTATATGTTTTGAGAACTAATTGTTCCTGTGTTAACCGTACATCTTCAAATAGATTTTAAGTTCCCTGAAGTGCAGAAATCTGGCTTATTCTTTTTCCATATGCCCCCAGTATCTGGAAAATGTAGAGCTCAGAGTAGATGCACAAAACATGGGAAGTAATGGCCTGAAAAGGTCAAAGCTTGCAGGCGATATCCAAACTATAATCCTCTTGTCCATTCTCCTCTCTGATGATGTTCTTGTTTACTATGTGTTTATTTCATTAGATAGCCACACTACATTTATTTGTATTTACTCTCTTATTAGCACTTTTAATTCCAACAAAGCCTCAAACGGGGTCCAGTGTTGTGTGCAGCTGGTTAAGCTACCACTTGTGACATTGGAATCCCAGGTCAGAGCTTGAGTTTCAGCTTCTCTGCTTCCAAACCAGCTCCCTGCTAATGAGCCTGGGAAGACAGCAGAGGATGGCCCAAGTCCTTGGCCCCTGCTACCAGGGAGACCAGGATGGAGTTTTTGGCTCCTGGTTTCAGCCTGACCCAGACCTGGATGTTGTGGTCATTTGGGCAGTGAACCAGTGGATGGAAGATCTCTCTCTTTCATTCTATCTTTTAAATAAATGTATAAATCTTTAAAAGAAATACTAAACAACACATAAATTTAGTTGCCAAAGGAAGATCTGCAAATGTAGATTTAGGGGATGTAATTAGCAGAAGGTACCGCATGTTGAGTATCAGTTTTGGAGGCTGATTTGCAAGTCATCTTCTGGCTGTAATTTTGTACGCTTACTTTCAGGAGCACTGTGGTCATTTCTGATAGGCTGGTCAGTATACCACAGTCACATCATGGTGTCTTTCTTTGTCAGTCTGTTTATGTGTTCTTAGCTTTGATATTTTAAAAGTATATCGAAGGAAATGTAAAATGGGATTTGTACTAGCTCAAGATATGGATAAAAGAATACTTTCAAAAATGCATTCAGAAAAGATTGTAAGAAGACAAAACATCTTTCCCTTTCTTGTTACAAAGATACTGAAACTTGCCAAGATATTCTGTTTGGGACTGCTCTAGTAAAACAGATGTATACCTAGGGACATCTGAAAAATACGTATTTGCATGCATGTGCCTGTTGAAAGTGTTTTAGGTGATCAGGGACTGGAACAAGGATGTTTGGGAATTAGCAGAACCCAATTGCCATAGCCGTTTGTTATTTTGCTGTTGAGAAATCTCCTACCTGTAATAAGCTGGTTATTAAAATTTTAATTAGAAATTTTCTGCGCACCTGAGGGCCATGTCACAGAGTTTGCAGCCCCAGTATGTAATTCCCACATAAATTACTTTGAATTGAAAATAATAATGATAGTGTTACTTTCAATTTCTGAGATCTTGATTGTGTTTTCTTTTTCTGATTTCATTTTGATTTTAAATCCTCATAATAACCATGAAGCAAGTAAGCAAGAATTACTATCTTTAGGAAACATAATTCATTCTCTCTTCCAGATTTTCTCCTAGCATTGTGCACTGCTGTTTCCATCTACTCTTCTCTATGACTGCCTAGAAATATCAAGAAAGCATGTGAAATTACACATTTTTTACCAATGCTGTGTTATATTTTAAAGTTTAATTATCATAAAATAAGATGTTGAGCTTATATCAAGCACACTGGAGGGCTTTCTTGACAGTCTGGGAGGTAAATAGACATCCTAATGTTGCCTGACATTCATTTATGGAACTCAAATCCCCCTGCCACCTCTCCTTGAGATCTGACTCAAGGTGAACTTCTGTCCCTGTCCACATAAAGAGATGCTAAAACTGCTTTTGCTCAAGAAGAGTAATCTCAATTACATCATT
Organism: Oryctolagus cuniculus; assembly: GCF_964237555.1. NCBI lineage: Eukaryota > Metazoa > Chordata > Mammalia > Lagomorpha > Leporidae > Oryctolagus > Oryctolagus cuniculus. The sequence continues at coordinate 16,032,285 of NC_091435.1, read as the reverse complement.
ATGATAGCAGTAGGCTGTACGAGTATATGGACATTGAGAATTCCTGGGGAACCCTTGTTTGCAGATCCGTTCATTGCTACCCTGGAAACCTTAGGGTGTGAGATCCTTTATGGAGCAGTCTTCCTGTTATTGTAGAATATTCTTAGTGTGCCATCTTGCGTTCTCTCCAAAATGCGCTGAGAACATCTGTTTATGGGTACATCTTCCTTGTCATTGAAAACCATATGTTCTGCTTCCTGGATCCAGGAAATAAGCCATCTCTGGAAACCTGTTGTACTCCTGTCACTGCCAACCATGGTTCTGGCTGCTTGTGCTGTTACTTGAGGGAGAGGTAGAAACCACAGGGAGGGCTGGCATCAGTGGCTGCTCAGTCATGTTTCTTTTGATTCCAAATCCTTGTTTCTTTACCCTTTTCCCAGGCTGCACAGACATTCACTTCTGGTCTTCTTTTATCCCCTAAAGTCCTTTTTTTTTCACTTGGTCCTCCATCCATCTCATCCCATTATGTTCTTGTATTATAACTCTGACTTTCATGTTATTGTTGGGGAAGAAATAAGACCCAGACAGAGTAACATGTTATATTATGGAGTGAGGATATTACCTAGGTCTGTCTAGTGCAAAAATTGTATGCTTTTAAACAATGTCCACAAAAATTAATTCTCTTTTAAGATTATCTCTTAGGTAAGGAGGAGAGAGTGAGTGTTAGAGGGTGGGAGAATCTGGTGAAGGGAAGGTGCTATTGCTATTTTGTTTTTTTAGATTGGATGGAATTCAGATGTGGTGTTGCTCTAGAGAGGAGCATGAGAAGAGAGATCTGGTGTCAACTAGAATACTGAGTAAGACAGTCTATAAAGACCTAAATAATCCTTACCTTGGGCATTTAGAGAAAAACTAGCAGAAAATTTGTCCTAAGTTTCTCAACTGATGGGTAGTCTGTTTGCATAGTGATGGGTGAGATAGAGCAGGCTGAATTAGAAAATAAGTGGCAGAGTAGAAGTCTACTAATTTGAAGTACAGGTATGTTGTCTAACTACTGTCTGAGATTATTAGGTGAGGGTAGGTATTGCCTAGTGGTTAGGACAGTTAAATCTCATAATGGAGTCCTTGGGTTTGACTCCTGGTCTGGGTATTGACTCCGGCTTCCTGCTAGTACAGACCATGGAAGGCAGTGGGGCTGGCTGAAGTAGTTGGTCTTTTGTCATCCATGTGGGAAACTGATTGAGTTTCAGTCACCGGGATTCAGGCTTCAGCCCCCTGGCTGTTACAGGCATTTGGAGAATGAACCAGCACTTGGGAACTCGCCTTATCTGTCTGTCTCTCTGTCTCTACTTTCTCAAATAAATACATTTAGAAATATATTATCAGAAGATCCCTAGGAAATGTAGTGTTAAGGGGCAGGTGTTTGCCTTGCAGTAAAGATGCCAGTTAAGATGGCTGTGTCCCATATTGGAGTACTATGTTCCATTCCTGGCTGCACCTCCCATTTCCAGATTCCTATCAACACAGGCCCTGGAAGGTAGCAAAGATAGCTTAAGTAGTTAGATCCCAGACAACCATATGGGAGACTTGTATGAGTCCCTTGTTCCTGGCTCTGGCCCTAGTGCAACCCCAGTTGCTGTGGGCATTTGGGGAGTAAACTAGCAGATGGGAGATTCTCTCTCTCTCTTTCTCTCTCTCTCTCCTCCACCCCATTCTTTCTTTCTCCTGAAAATTTTAAAAAGAAAGAAGCATAGTTTTTAATTTTAAGGAAAATAAAGAAAACAGTTTTCAAGGAAAGGGCATCAGATGAATCCTGTACTGTGTTAAGCTAAGGCTCAGTTTTTTGTGGCTGAAGAAGTTAGGTGACACATTTTGGATAATTTCTATTGCCCACGATTTTAATATTTGACTGAAATAAGTGGAAAAACAGGAGTGGGACAAGGACTGTATTGGTATCCTAAGACTGCCACCAATTTATTACAAACCTGATGGCTTAAGAACACAGAAATGTACTCTTTCATGGCATACATCAAGGTATAATAGGCTCACACTCACTCTGAAGACCCAAGAGGAAAATCTTTGTCTCTTCCAGTTTCTGATGTCTCCTAGTATTTTTGTCTGTAGCCATGCACATCACTTCAGTCAGTGGCTTCACAGTCACATAGCCTTCTTCCCTTCTGTTTAAAATCTGTTCACCTTTGTCATAGAAAATAGCATTAGTCATTAAATATGGGGCCTACTCTAAATCCAGGATGATCTCACTTTATGCTGCTTGGCTCAATTAAATCTGTTAAGACCTACCAAAGACCTGTTCCAGAATAGAGTCACATTCATGTGTACAGGAACTTAGGACTTACACATTTCATTTTGGGGGGCACAATTCATTATTCCATTTCAGAGGCAAAGGCATTTGGAAAAGAGAAACAAGAGTGTGCAAGGATGGGTGGCATATTTTTCTCATCCCTTTTCTGGAGTTGACACAGTCAGTTTTTAATTCTTATAAGGGAATAGGAAGCCAGGAACTTGAGAACTGTTTGTGAATCTCAGCATGAGCAGAGAAACTTTGGGGCTTAAATGAAGAAGGTGACCGAGTCCCTCATCCTTTGAGACAAACTGAGAGCTCAGCATGACTATCAACTGAGAAATCCAGTACCCAGAGTTGTAGTGGGATGACACATGAACCTATTCTCCCAGCGGGTATACGAACCATGGAGCAATGCACCCCAGACATCTCCTTTGATGCATGCAGCAGCCAACAGGTGGGGCTGACATAGAAGTCCACTAGTGACTTCTTCCTTGATGTCATGTGAGCCAATCTTGGGATGTTTGAAATAACTGAGGAGGCCTTGAGTGGTTCCTGTTAGTTTGCCATGAAGCAGGTGGGAATGAGGAGCTCTTGACACTTGGATATGAATCTTAACAAAGCCACATTTGTGTTGCCACACTGCAGAAGCTTGGAGGGTGTGTGCTTATAAAGGATTGAGAAAGAATAAAAGTCTATCTGCATTCTGTGAGGAGAAGCATGCACTAGTTTGCTGCTGGTTGCGAACTTGGAGCATCATGTAACCTCATTTGGAGATTCAAGAGGAAACAACCTATAACCTACAGCAGAGGTTCATTCACTGGTCCACTCCCTGAGTGCCTGCAACATTCAGGGCTGGGCCTGCTTGAAACCAGGAAAACTAAATCTGGACCTCCTACATAGGTGACAGAGATGGGAGTTCTTGCACTATCATCTACTGCCTCCCAGGACGCACATTAGCAGGATATTGGAATCAGAATTGAAGCTGAGACCGGAAGCCAGGAACTTTGATATGAGATGCAGGTGTCTCAAGTTGTGTCTTAACTGCTGTGCTAAGTGCCCACCCCCAATGTGATGCTTCCATGCATTGTGTAATAATCAAATTAGGGTAATTAGCATACCCATCATCTCCTATGTTTATCATTTCTTGTGATGAGAACATTAAATGTCCTCTCTTCAAGCTCTATAGAAATATACAAGATATTAATTTAACTATAGTAGCCCCACTGTGCAATAACTATAACTTTAGGGCCAGCACTGTGCTGTAGTGGATAAAACCGCCACCTGCAGTGCTGGCATCCCATATGGGCACCGATTTGAGTCCTGGCTGCTGCACTTCTGATCCAGTTCTCTGCCTGAGAAAGCAGTAAAAGGTGGCCCCAGTCCTTGGGCCCCTGCACCCACTTAGGAGACCTGGAAGAAGCACCCGGCTCCTGGCTTCAGATCGGCACAACTCTGGCCATTGCAGCCAACTGGGGAGTGAACCAGCAGATGAAAGACCTCTCTCTCTGTCTCTCTCTCTCTCTCTCTCTCTCTTTCTTTCTGCCTCTCCTTCTCTCTGTGTGTAACTCTGACTTTCAAATAAATAAATAAATAAATAAATAAATCTTTGAGAGAGAGAGAGAGCACTTCGAAGAGTGCAGAAAATGGAATTAGATATGTTTATTAAAAAAACTATAAATCCATTGATCAGCTTCCTCCATCTCCTCCCCTTTCCTTTTCAGGCTCTGGTAACCACCCTTCTACTTTCTGCTTCAAAAAATCAACTTTTTAAGATTCCACATATAGAAGAGATCAAGTAATATTTGTCTTTCTGTGTCTGGCTTATTTCACTTAATATAATGCTCCCCAGGCTCATCTTTGTTGCCACAGATGGCAATGTTTTACTGTTTTGACCATGAGGTCAAATAGTTTTCCATCATGTAAGTATACTGCCTTTATTTATCTACTCATCTGGTGATAGACACTTAGATTGAATTGTTTTTCAAATGGTGGAAGATGAGACACTGTTAGAAAATATATACATTGTATTTGTATTATGCCCTATTCCTTCAGGATAAATGAGCCCGTTCACTACAGACTATGCAGGGGCCAATAAAGCAGGCAACAGGCAAACCTGTAATTACATTCCCCATCCTAGCTCCTAGTGGAGGCATTTGAACACTCTCCAAAGAGGAGAGAGGACAGAAGAGAGAGAGAGAGAGAGAGAGAGAGGATCACCATAGCAGACAGGGGAAATCTGAATGGTCCTATGACTTCTCTGTCTATCTAAACATTGTAGCTATCTCTGCTGCCTTCGGGAGGCTCTTAGAAATTAGTGTTAGGAGTCCCCATCTCCAAAAGCTTCTAACACACTGTTATCACATAATTATATACCAGATGTCTTCTCTACCTGAAAGTGAACCACTCAGGGGTGAGACCTTATTCCTCAGCTTCATGTATCTTTAGAACCACACAGTAATTGAATAACTACTTGTGCATTGCAAAGAAAGATTCATGAGTTAGTTGCCCATTTTAGGTTCCATGATTTCTCTTTCATTTTTCTTTTTTTTTTATTTTTTGACAGGCAGAGTTAGACAGTGAGAGAGAGAGACAGAGAGAGTTATAGACAGTGAGAGAGAGACAGAGAAAGGTCTTCCTTCTGTTGGTTCACTCCCCTAATGGCCATCACGGCCGGCACGCTGCGCCGATGCGAAGCCAGGAGCTGGGTGCTTCCTCCTGGTCTCCCATGCGGCTGCAGGGACCCAAGCACTTGGGCCATCCTCCACTGCCCTCCCAGGCCATAGCAGGGAGCTGGACTGGAAGAGGAGCAACCGGGACTAGTACCAGGCACCCCAACCGGGACTAGAACGGGTGCCAGCACCGCAGGCAGAGGATTAACCAAGTGAGCCACAGTGCTGGCCTCTCTTTCATTCTTGATTAGAAATTCTTTCAAATATCCAGAGTGCATCATGGTTAGGTTGAATAGAAGGAATAAAAGGCTGGCGCCACTGCTCACTAGGCTAATCCTCCGCCTTGCGGCGCCGGCACACCGGGTTCTAGTCCTGGTCGGGGCACCGGATTCTGTCCCGGTTGCCCCTCTTCCAGGCCAGCTGTCTGCTGTGGCCAGGGAGTGCAGTGGAGGATGGCCCAAGTGCTTGGGCCCTGCACCCCATGGGAGACCAGAAGAAGCACCTGGCTCCTGGCTTTGGATCAGCGTGGTGCGCAGGCCGCAGCGCGCCGGCCACGGCGGCCATTGGAGGGTGAACCAACGGCAAAAAGCAAGACCTTTCTCTGTCTCTCTCTCTCTCACTGTCCACTCTGCCTGTAAAAAAAAAAAAAAAAAAAAAAAAAAAAAAAAAAAAAAAAAAGGAATAAAAATAACCAATTCTAGATATTCTGAGAAAAGGATAACTGAAAAGAACTGAGTATTTCAGTCCATTCTCACGGATAAGAAATAAGGTAATGTATCATGTTCTATCTCTCAATACACTACTGAGCAAAGAAGACCTCAGTGTAGTAAGTGGAGAGATGATAAAATAGCAATAACTCACTCAATTGATCATAATCTGGATAAGGCATCTGATATATCTATGTTGTAAAGGATAATTTACAAAGCCACTAATCCCATTTGCCTTAGGAAGGAGGAATGGAAGATGCTGTCACAATGAATGGAATCATATTGATCTATTTTAACACAGGGGATAGACACAGGCAGAAATGATGAAAGATTCTTTTGCCAGAAGGCTTCAAGATGAATATAGTCAACTCTTTGTTATAAGACAAAATCACAACAAACTTAGTTTTGAAGATCTTAATTGATTTTAGTTATGATCCTAGAATTGGGCAACAGTCCAGAGTGAAAATGGCTTGGAAAGCTCTGCCACACCACATGGGTGGTTATATGAGGGAATGAAAAAACTTTGTGGAAAAGAGGATTAAAAGAGATTTTGTTTGGCATTTTTATTTTTGCAATCCAAGGTAGTCTACTTCATAATATGTATTGTCCATAAACTTTTTGAGGCCACCATGTGTTTATAGCCACAGAAAAATAAGTGACATACAGAAAATGGAAGTCAAGTGATGACAATCCTATTGATTATAGTCTTATTTTTACATGGCTTGAACTAAATGACTGCAATTGACTGAAATTTGGATACTTGTTACAAGAGGAGGTTTCAGTGTGCTTACACATCAAGTTAGGTTATAGTTCATTATGTACAAAGAAGCCTCTAGACCAAACTTAGATATATATGTAGAGAGACAGCTCTAGAACAAACTTAATATTTTGCAGAAGAGCAATAAGAAGCTATTAGATGAAACTTAGACTGAAATTCTTGTTCCTTCTAGCAGAGTCACAAGGCTCCTATGGCATTTGTTTCCTGGGCTACCTTTTTGGGCACCAACACTTGACTGTACATTTTTGGGAGAGAATGGGAACATGTTGCTTGAAAAACTCTGTGTCCAGAATAACATTTTCTTGGCATCCTGTCTTTTCCATTTTTAATTTTTGTTTCACTACTATCAGTATTTCTTCTATGAAAATAAGCTTTGGTGCATAAAAACATTGGGCTGTTAGTTTTAAACTTTTTGTATTTTCTCCTATGCTTTGCTTTTCCTGAAGAGATGTTATTGACACAGAGATATTTGCTGTCACACTTGTCACTTGCCGTCACTCTTCTGCACATATCTGCCTCATTAACTCTACATTTGTTTTGAAGTCTCGATTTGAGACTATTTTTTTACTTTTTGCCTAACACCAGTTCATTTTTCTCCATTTGCTATTATTATTTGTTAACCTAGTAAATTTTTAGATGCATTTTGTAGAACCGATGTTATACTAGATTAAAAACACATAATACCATATTTGAAAAATCACAGAGAAATAACTCTTTAGGTAATAGGAAGAAATAAAGATGCTCTTGACTTAATGTACTCAAAGTAGAAAAATAATGACTATGTTATACAATGCAGCCATTTTTATTAAGCAAATGGTGAAAGCAAAATTAGACATAATGTTCTTAATAGTCTTTCCAACAATACTGAAAAAAAGAGACTTGGGCATTTCCCAAGTTGTTGACGTATCTTGCCTTCAGTATTTCTTCATTAGTTATTTATAATGTCTATTTATATACATCTTTTATTTTTTTCTTGGTAATTCAACACCAAAACCACTGAAGATTCTGTTCTTCAGAACACCAGCTGGGATTCTTTTCTACTAAATGGGCATAGTGGACTGGGAGACAAGACATCTAACATGGAAATGTGCTCTCTTTCTTTGTGGGAAATATCTAATTTGAAAATAACATTTTTTCAAGTAGCAATTTGTCATAGCAGGGGATAAGGATCAGCATCACTTACTGGGAATTGGGTGAGGGGAAAGTGTGGGGTATTATTTTTAAAGAGACTGGAATATAGAAAATCTTCCCAGAGATTGGCCATGTTCTTTCTCATTTCATTTTCAAAGGAAGAACGCCATTTTGTTTCATGGACAAAGGACCATAGAGGTGTCACTCTCAAGTCCTGGGTACGTCCCACATTGCCTCTATAGGACTTTTCAGAATCCCTTTTGCATTTTTTTTTAAAAGACTTATTTATTTATTTATTTATTTGTTTTTTTTTAAACTTTTATTTAATGAATATAAATTTCCAAAGTACAGCTTATGGATTACAATGGCTTCCCCCCCATAACGTCCCTCCCACCCGCAACCCTCCCCTTTCCCACTCCCTCTCCCCTTCCATTCACATCAAGATTCATTTTCAATTCTCTTTATATACAGAAGATCAGTTTAGCATACATTAAGTAAAGATTTCAACAGTTTGCTCCCACACAGAAACATAAAGTGAAAAATACTGTTTGAGTACTAGTTATAGCATTAAATCTCAATGTACAGCACACTAAGGACAAAGATCCTACATGAGGAGTAAGTGCACAGTGACTCCTGTTGTTGACTTAACAGATTGACACTCTTGTTTATGGCATCAGTAATCACCCTAGGCTCTTTTCATGAGCTGCCAAGGCTATGGAAGCCCCCTGAGTTCACTGACTCTGATAATTTTTAGACAAGGCCATGGTCAAAGTGGAAGTTCTCTCCTCCCTTCAGAGAAAGGTACCTCCTTCTTTGATGACCCGTTCTTTCCACTGGGATCTCACTCACAGAGATCTTTCATTTAGTTTTTTTTTTTTTTTCCCCCCAGAGCGTCTTGGCTTTCCATGCCTGAAATAGTCTCATGGGCTTTTCAGCCAGATCCGCATGCCTTAAGGGCTGATTCTGAGGCCAGAGTGCTGTTTAGGACATCTGCCATTCTATGGGTCTGCTGTGTATCTCACTTCCCATGTTGGATCATTCTCTCCCTTTTTTATTCTATCAGCTAGTATTTGCAGACACTATTCTTGTTTATGTGATCCCTTTGGTTCTTAGTCCTATTTGAAAGGCAAAGTTACAGAGAGAGAGAAGGAGAGAGAAAGAGAGATCCTCCATCTTTTGATTTATTTCTCAAATGGCTGCAATGATCAGATCTGTCCCGAAGTCAGGAGCTAGGAGCTGCATTTGGGTCTCCCACAAGGGCACAGGAGCTCAAGCATTTGGGCCATCCTATGCTGATTTCCCAGGTATGTTGACAGGGAGTTGGATGCAAAGTGGAGCAGCCAGGACTTGAATGGGCACCCACATGAGATTGCCAGCATCACAGGCTTAACCACATAGGCATAATGCCCACCCCCAAGAATTATTTTACTTTTAGCTTATTCCTATTAAGATATTAGTAAAAGACAATATGAGGAAAGCCCCCAGTGTCTGGGGTTTGGGGGCAGTAAGAATGGACAATTGTATGTGACCAGTTTCCTTGGGCATAGGAAAAGCTTCTGGGTCCTGAGTCTAATTACTCTTCCATAGGTCAATATATGGTAACCAGCCCTGTAGAAGCCTACTCATGCTACAGCAAGGATAATGTGGTATCCAACACTGACAGTGTTCTGGGCATTGTTTTTCCTGTTTTGGAAAGAAATTTCTGAACCCATGGCTGAGGCCAAGTGTTACTACAGATCAAGAGTGGTGAGTGCCATGCAGAAGTGGAGAAAGTTGCGATGTAGCCTCAGAAGAGCCATGTTTGAAGCAATTTGTGCTCTCATGGCGAACGATGCTTCCAACATTGAGTTCAAGTGTTTACAGAACACGGAACTACCACAAGGGATGTTGGGAACTTCTTGCTATTTATTTATTTATTTATTTATTTATTATTTTTTCATTGAGTGGGAGCCAGTGTCTTTTTGTGTTGAGGCTAAAGAAACTGCTGCTGAGGATGGGAAAAAATTAAACAGATCAAGGAAGCATTGGTCATGAGTGCCTAGAAAAACGAAAGGTGAGGGTACAGTAAGAGAAATGCTCCTGATGGAGCCAGTTGTTGTCCTAATACTCTTCCAGCGGTTAGTCTGATAAAGGGAGCTGATGTCTGTGGCTTGAGTTAATGTGGAGGGGGCTACTGGTATGAAAGCAAAGTCGTTTATCCTTATTATATATTAAGATTTTTGTGGAAAATTGAAGTCCTTATTCTAGTACTGCAGGAGTTGATGGAAAAGCCAAACCAGCTGAGTGGGGAAAAAGGGCAAAGGAAGCATTCCTATAGGTGTTGGCTGGGGAAGCAAGCTGCACTGGGATGTAGCCAGTGAATCAGCAGCTCTGATTTTCATTCTGTAGATACAAGTTACTTAACCTCTTTAAGGCTCATATTCACTTTCTGCAAAATGGAGGTAGTCAGTGCCAGCTTCCCACTGTCTTATATTCATATGAAACACTCAAGGTTGTAGCAACACTCTATCTTGTTATTAATATATTTTTAAAATTAACTTTTAAATTTTTATCTATTTGAGAGAGAAAGAGGGAAAGGGAGGAGAGAAAAGAGGAGAGGAGAGGAGAGAAGAGGAGAGGAGAGGAGAGGAGAGGAGAGGAGAGGAGAGGAGAGGAGAGGAGAGGAGAGGAGAGGAGATGGGAGAGGAGAGGAGAGGGGATGGGGAGGGGAGGGGAGGGAAAGGGGAGGGAAGGAGAGGGGAGGAGAAGGGAAGGGAAGGGAAGGGGAAGGGGAGGAGGAGGAGAACAAGAAAGAGAGAGACAGACGGACAGACAGAATGAATATGAAATTTCCATTTGCTGGTTTACTCCTTAAAAGACTACAACAAGCAGGGCTGGGCCAGGATCCTGGAACTCAGTCCAGTCTTCCGCACGCACCTGGGTGGCAGGGACCCAACTATAAGAGCCATCACCTGCTTCCTCACAGGTTGTGTTTTAGCAGGAAGCTGGAATCAGAAGCCAAGCTGGGACTTGGATCCAGGCACTGTGATATGGGGTGCACGTGTCCCAAGCAGTGTCTTAAACTCTATATCAAAATGCCTGCCTTCTTATTATTATTTTTGACACCAAATATCATAAAATGATGAAGGAGATGGGTTTTTAGGCTATCTTTCTTTTATTCTCATTTTTGCCTTAGTTGAAAAGACTCTATCATCTTTGAGGGTTTCTAGTCCCTAGGATTGTTGATATAGAGTGGAATGAGAGTTAAAAGAAGGGATTTGGCACTCAGTGGTGGGGTAGATGGAGGTAGGCTCATTAGATTAGATATGTGTGTTCTCATCTCTTTCTTTTGATGTTAAAGCTGAACTTCTTGGACATCCTGGTGGTGATCTTGAGAGAAATTAACACTGGTTGAAGGACTTGGTACGTGGCAGGAGCTATTCTAATAAGTACCCTACAGAGCTCATGTAGGCTATGGCAAAGCAAAACAGGCATTTGCCTGGGAACCACATGTGAAAACAGGTGCCCCAGACTCAGTCAAGGTCAGTACTATTTTGAAGTGCTATTTTAGAAATAAAAATTAGTACAAAAATTCTTTGGAGAACAAAATACCAACATTTTAAGTAAGGCATGGATCACTAAAAGTGCCATGCTGAGCTTTTTTGAAACCTGAGGCAATCAGACTGATTTTATCATTAATTAAAATTGAGAGTTTGTTCATTAGGATTTATTTTTTGAATTAATTCTGATTTAAACAAAGTATACTCAAATATTTGGTCTCCTTTTTTCTGAGTTTTTGTCATTGGCAATTTTATGCCCAAGGAGAACACCCCATTTGCCTCTCTCTCTCCTCCTGCTACCTTTATATATAAAAATTATTTAATCCTCTGGAACTTACCACAGTTCTTATCGTTATCCACATTTTTACATGAGAGAAAGTTGAGGCATGGGAGAGTGTTATTACTTTCTTATGGATATTTTAATAAATTATCTTAAACTTGGTAGCCTAAAACATATATTCAGGAGATAGTGGTGTCGTGGTGTAGAGAGTCAATCTGCTGTCTGCAGTGCTGGCATCTCATATGAGCACTAGTTTCAGTCCTGGCTGCTCCACTTCTGATCCAGCTGATATTGGAAATGACCCCCTAAAATCTAAATGAAAGTGTGCCCCTTAAAGTTCCCCAGAAGTGTCATCTGGGATGCCACATATGTTACCGGAATTTGGGGTGCTATGCGATATCACCATATGCTTAGTAATAAATCCCCAATGTTAATAAGCTAGAGAGGGTTCTTGCCTAATATTTAGAGAAGTATTCTAAATACTGGCATAATAAACAAGGCAGCATGGTACATTTTAGGCTTTTATTTAGTGTGAAAGGTGCATAGGAAAGTGAGGGCTTTAGTTCAGTTTAAGGAGAAGGGAAAATCTGGAAATTAGGGTAGCGTCCATACCAAGCAGAGAGCAGGCCAAAAGCCACGTGCAGCAAGCGCCTTGAGCTGCTATCCACCGCTTATCACCAGCAGCAAAGCAGAGGCAGAGAGCCTTTTGGGACGTTCCTTGTCTGTTAACTATTTCTCACAGGGGAGTGGCTTGTGGGCAGGTGGGCACTCAAGTATGGCCAGGTAGGACATGACGTCACATGGGGCATGGTGAGGGTATCAGATAGGGTGTGAGGTCGCACAGGGGTGTGGCGAAGGCGTGGTCTCCCAGCTCACAAACCTAAATCCTTTTAGCCTGTCTACTTCACAGCTCCCTGCTAATGTGCCTGGGAAAGCAGTGGAGAATGGCCCAAGTGCTTGGGTCCCTGAAACCACGTGGGAGCTCCTGGCTTCTGTTTTTGACCTGACCCATCCCAGGCCTTTGCGGGCATTTGGGGAATTTGGGGAATGAACCAGAGGATGGAAGATCTTTCTGTCTGTCTCTGCCTTTCAAATAAAAATAAAATAAATCTTTATAAAAAATAAACACACAAACACACACACGTTTATTCCCTTACAATTTTGGAGGTCAGAAATCCAAAATGCACTTCACTCGGCTGAATTCAGGGTGCTGGTAGAGCCCTGTTCCCTCCTCAGTCACTAGGACAGAATCCTTTTCCTTGCCTTTCCAACTTCGAGGGCTGCAAATTTGCATTCCTTGACTTGCAGTCTCTTCTTTCAGCTTCAAGCCAGGGGACAGAGTCTTTTCTGGGTTGTCACTCTGCCTCCTCCTTCTGCTGCTGTCATGTCTCTGTCCTCCTTTTGAAAGGGAAATTGAGATCACATTCAGGACCCACCAAATCCACCCAGTAAGATCTTCCTCTCTTCAGGGTAGGCTCCTTTAATTATAGCTGTAAAGTTTATTTTGCCCCATAGTGTAACATTCACAGGTTCAGGTGCCTGGGACAGATATCTCTTTGAGGGCCACTAATCAACCTCCATCAGCTGATTAGTAAGTGCCACTATTCAGAGTGATGCAAACCAGCTTTTGCACATTTTTTTTGTGGAGGCTACTAATCTGTACTTAGACCCAGGTTGGCAAGGAGAAGCTGTATCAGGGGCATCAGTTTCTTTTTTGTTAAAAAATTAATTGATTAATTGGCAGAGTGACATAGAGAAAGAGAAAATGCTTCTATCTACTGTTCATTGTTCACTCCTCCAATGCCCACATGGCTGGGACGGGGCCAGGCCAAAGCCAGGAACTAGGAACTCATCCAAGTCTCCCACCTGGGTGGCAGGGATCCAAATACTTGAGTCATCCCCTGCTGCCTCCCAGGATCTGCATTAACATGAAGCTGGAACTGGGAGAGAACTGGGACTCAAACCCAAGACTCAGATACTGGATGCAAGAGTCCTCAGTGACATTGTAACTGACATGTCAATTGCCTGCCCCAAGGAGCATCAATGTTAGCCTCTGTAAGGGACCTGTATCAGGAACAAAATAGTGGGGAGTCCTTCTCATTCTTGCCCTCCTCACAGAGGTTTCCTTGGAAGACAGAAGCAGAAGAAACCTCACATCCAGTGTTTGGAGCCAGACTCTTGCATGTGGGGAGACGGTGAGGACACTTTATATTATGCTCTGAACTGGATAGGTAGGAAGTTCTAGTAACATAAAGAAAATAGATGCCAACCTTTCTTCTCTCATGATTAAGTTTCTTCCTATTGCTAGTAAGTATTTCTTTTAATGTGTCCTAAACTTTATCAACTTAAGTCTCATATTCTTTGGTTGTCTTATAAGGAAGATGGAAAATAGTCACTTTCAACTATGTAAATAATACCCTTTATAATTTAATAGATTTGTGGAACTTTGGCCATTTTTGTTTTGTTATATACAAAATAAAAGGTAGCTGATGTATGGGAAAGACATTGTGATTTATTTGCTGTCAGAACTCAACATATAGTGAGGTTTTTTATTTTCTGTGAGTAATTCAGTATTGCAAGGATGTTTGAGAACTACCAGTTAGTGTAGCCCTGGACACATTTTTGTAAATGGTGAGATGACAGATTCTTCAGGTTTGCAGGCCACAAAGATCCTGCTGCAAGTACTTAGCTCTGTCATCAGAGCACAAAGCAGTTATACACAGTGTGTAAAGCCAGTGGTATTGCTGTGTACTAACAAAACTTAGTGGACACTGCAATTTGAATTTCATGTTGTTTGCATGTACCACAAAATAATCTTTTGACATTTTCAGCCATTTATGATGGTTAAAATAGAAAATGTGTAAGCTGTTCTTAGCCTGTGAGTCATGCAAAACAGGTGGTAGACTGACCTCTGACTTGGTAATCTTCAAATTTTGTAGCTTTTTTCTGAATGATATCTTGAGGACAAAGTGAGATAGATAGCTGGCATTACCTTATTCCAGTTGCAGGAACAAGTATGTATAATGTCTTTCCCCTGAAGTTTTTTAATCTCTTATCATAAAGCTATCAATGGCCCTAATATAAATTTTAAAGTACCTTATCGTCCATCTTCTATCCTTCTGTCTCCAGGTTCTGGTTAGACTTGCAACATCCACCCTGGTTCCAGAGTTCTCCCTCATCTTTCTCCCTGTATTGTCACAGAAATCTATTATTTGTGTATGCATCTGCTCTTCTGCCTCCCTCATCAGAATGGAAGTTCCTTGCAGGGTAAAAGCAAGGACTTGCTTATCTCTGCCATTGCAGCCATCACAGTGGTAGCTGAGACTTCATTAAAGTTTCTTATATATAAATTCTTCTCGAAAATGACACGTTGAAATTGAACGCCACTTAAAATATGGAGGGTATATCCTCTGCTGTATTTCCATATTTCACACAGTTTTGACCCAATTAATGATAAAAAGCAACCATGCGAATGTCTGCATTTGAAGATACTACTTTTGGAGACGAGGTCTTCCCTTTTCTTAGCACTGAAACATCCATCATGCTGGTTTTACATTCTGCTAATCTGAAAATAAGGCAAAACAAAAGAGCTCTGTCTGGGGACAAACCAGTGTGGGAAGGAAAGCGTAATCAGATGGCAAAGTAGAAGTGAACTTGCTTGGGCTGATTCATACACGGGTAAATCAATGGCGCCACTGCCTTCTGATTGCAAAAATCTGCTTCCAAAGAAAGTACTTCTGTTCATAAAATATTCTCATACACACAAGAGGAAAACAAATATCAGAATACTTAAATGACTTTCTTCTTATTTAGAAAATATTTTCCTGGGATACTGTGCCCTAGCCTTGGCAAAGAATTTATTGAGAAGTGTGAAAGGATTTAGAATTTCACTAACTGCTCCCTTTTATTTTATTTAATTGTTGTCTGTTATTCATTATGGGATGGTCAACAGAATGGAAAAGCAGTTACTACAATATCCAGAAGAATTCACCAAAATTTGGTTTGGATAAATGTGGCAACAGTACACAAATATTGTATTGATGTTAGGTGAAGGATATCAGTGAACAATTTAAAAACTCAGCTTCTGTGCTAAGGGCAGTCACCCTGGCATCTGAGCAGTAGTGCATGAGGGCCAGGAAATTAAAAGGCTTAACCACTTGCTGCAAACCATCCAAACCACTTTATTGTTCAAGTGAAGGGAAATACAAATACAAATAGCCAGGAGGGTGAAATTTAAATTAAACTTCAAAATCGTTTTGTGTTTTAACTGTCTACATTGTTCTTAGCACTGCAAATAAGGCCACTTTCCTTGGAAATCTGGAAAAATAACAAACTATAGAAAACTCTCTTGGTTCTATAATCTTCATTTACATGCACTGTACATATTCACTTGGAAATAAAAGTTTGACCATGATCCAAAGAAATGAGATGTAGGTACCTAGGAGAAGTTTGTAGGGTGAGGACTATTGCTAATGGTCTGCTCCAAAATGATGATCTGATCTGCAGCAGGATTTGCAGCTGAGATTTCTATATCTTCCTTTGTTATGTGGTTGCATTTAAAAGTGTCTTGTAAAAGTAACATATGCCAAAGATTCCTGAAAGGAATCCACTTCTCCATTTTTCAGTTTTGTATGCTAGTTCAACATTTCCATGGATCGTGTTTTCCTTGGTGCAATGATCTTACTGCTTTCCAATCAGGAGGTGGATGGGAATATGAACTTTTTTTCTGATTAGTGTAGCTTTTGGTCATTGAGTCACAGACCACCTGCAGAAATTTCCCTTGATGGAGGGAAGTTAGAATCCACACTGGAGCCAGATGAGAGTTTCACCGAATCAATAATTCCTCGCATTCTTTCTGAGGCTAAGCATCCTTCTGTCTTCAAAAGGTTAGGAGTCATTCCCCAAAAAGAACTAATTTCGAAGAGAATGAAATTAACATGGTAAGCTAAATGTAAAGCACTCTGTAGATGTTAAAAATCAGTTTCTCATGGGAAGAGATACCAAAGTCATCAAATGTAAAGTCAAAGTCTCAAGTTCCCCTCCACTCCAATCTATGTAAAAGCAATTTTTTTTTTATTTTTTGCAAAAGCATCTATCAGATTTGCTACATAGATAGTGTTTCTTAAAGAGGATTTAGAAAGATGCTTATACAACATTCTATATGCAGGGTTTGAAGTGGGAGAAAAAGGTAGGAAAAAGAAAAAAAAAGAGGGAGGGGGGAGTCTAGTTGGCAGATTTTTAAGAACAGACACAGTTTCTTCTGGCAAATCTGGTGCTAGAGGCCATCCTGACTGCAGGCCCTCCTGGGGAGCTCTGGCTCTCCTGGCAGTCTTGCCCACAGCAGGCAGTCGTGCTAAGTCACTCAAATAAAGCTTCTCCTGGGGCCAAGGGGAGTTTTAGTGTCTGAGCTTAAACTTTGCATTTTTTGCCTTGAAAGAAGAATTCTCTGTGTTGATTTCTTTTGACTTGAAAGTGCTTTCTCTTTAGGCTGAAGCAAAAGTGAAGAAATCATCTTGGTAATCAAGATGAAATTGGAGAAGATCCCCTAAAATTCACACTGAAATGTGGCCCCTTAAAGTTCCCTAGAAATGTTATCCGGGGTGCCACGTGTACTACTGCAATTTGGGGTGCTATACGATTTCACCACAGGCTTATTACTAAATCCCCAATATTAATAAGCACAAGAGGGTTCTTGCCTAATATTTAGAGAAGAATTCTAAATACCGGCACAGATAAATGAGGCAGCATGGTACATTTTAAGCTTTTTTTTAGTGAGAAAGATGCATAGGAGAGTGAGAGCATTATTTAGGGGAGAGATGTGAATAGGGGTTCATACCAAGCACCAGGAACCAGCCATGTGGATGAGCATTTAGGTCAGGAAGCCTAGAGCACATGGCCCAAAGGCCATGTGCCCTGGAGGCGCAGGGCTACAGCAAGCCCTGTCCTGGCAAGAGGCCAGGGAAGAAGAGCCGGCAGGGCCACACCATGGCCCGGCTTTTAACCCACTTCCAAAGGGGAGTGGCTAATTAACCTGGTTGGCTGGTGGGCACCCAGGTGTGGCCAGGTAGGGGAATGAGGCCACACAGGGGCATGGCAAAGGCATCAGGTAGGGGCATGTGGTCACACAGGGGTGTGGTGAAGGCGTGGTCTTCCAGTTCACGAATCTGATTAATTTTAACCCGTATGCCTGCCTACTTCAAAGAGAGACAGGCAGAACTTTCCTTGTGACTTAGTGGCTGAGTTTTTGTTACCTCCTGTGGTAATTTTAAATCTCTGTATAAATGTTTTGATATTTTCCCCATTACAAAATATTATCTATGTTTCTATCCCCCAAACATGGGCAGCCTTCATAACTCATTTGATGAATGGAATTAAATTGTGCCGAGTGACTTCCACGCCTTGGTTGGATGACTATGTGGCTGCAGTGGTTTCTCTTATTCAATTTCTGGGAGTCTTCAGCTATCATATTTGATTTTTGGCTAATCTTGGACAATGTGGAGAGACATTGTACATTACAGAATTAACTCAGCCAAGTCTTGATTTTTCAAATTATGTAAGTTCTAAAGAAAGATTTCAACTTTGTTCAGCTCCTGGGTGGTGACATCTAAGCCCTTGGAATATGTTGATTTTTAAGAGTGTCTTAGGGGCCAGCACTGTAGCAGGTAAAGCTGCACCTGCAGTGCCGGCATCGCATATGGGTGCTGGTTCGAGTCTTGGATACTCCACTTTTGATCCAGCTCTCTGCTATTGCCTGGGAAAGCTGTAGAAGATGACCAAAGCCCTTGGGCCCCTGCACTTGTGTGGGAGACCTGGAAGAAGCCCCAAGCTCCTGGCTTCAGATCAGCACAGCTTTGGCCGTTGCAGCCAATTGGGGAGTGAACCAGCGGATGGAAGACCTCTCTCTCTCTTTCTCTCTGCCTCTCCTTCTCTGTGTAACTCTGCCTTCTGCCTTTCAAATAAATAAATAAAATCTTTCATTTTTAAAAAAAGAATGTCCCAAGAGGGGCCAGCATTGTGATGCATCATGGTAAGTCGCTGCCTGCAACACCAGCATCTCATATGAGTGCCAGTTTGTCCTCTTTGCTCCACTTCTGGTCCAGCTCCCTGCAAATGCATCTGGGAAAGCAGTGGAAGATGACTAAAATGCTTGGGTCCTTGCCACATACGTGGGAGATCCAGATGGAGTTCCAGGCTCCAGGCTTCAATCTGGCCCAGTCCTGCCTTGCCTTGCCCCAGCTCTTGCAACCACTGGGGAAGTGAACCAGCAGATGGAAGATCTCTCTCTCTCTCTCTCTCTGTGTGTGTGTGTGTGTCTCTCCCTTTCTCTCTGTAACTCTGCCTTTCAAATAAATAAAGTAAGTCTTTTTTTTTTTTTTTTAGAAAAGAGTTAAGAATATCAGTTAATGCTAATAATGTGATTTAAGGTAGGGAAGCGTAGGCTATAGTATCCTTGAGCTCTGAAGGGTCTGGAGAGTTGAGGTCAGTCATGTGGGTGGTCAGCCATGCCTATGAGACTGACCCCCAGTGAAACACTGGACAGTAAGGTTCAAGTGAACTTTTGTGCATATTATCACACACATTTCTGGGAGAATTCAGTGCTGTATGTGAGACTTCACCGAGAAAGGATAGCTGGAAGTTTTTACTTTGTACCTCTTGGATTCTTTTCTATACTCATTTTTCCATTGCTGATTTTTAAAAATAGTATAATTTGTTGTTTTTTATTTTAAATAGTTATTTGTTTTATTATTTGAAAGTGTTACAAGGAGAGAGGAAGAGACAGAGGAAGAGATCTTTCATCCACAGGGTTTAGGGATCCTTCAACAGAAGAGATAGAGATAGAGATATATGGAGAATTAGAAATGTACCCCTCTCTCTTGGGACCCCCAGCTATATTCCTGTCCTAGGTTTTTAATTCTTCACTGTACAGGTTTTAAATTCTTTAAGTAAAGAAGCCTTCAAGATAAGCTTGGCTTCAGCCACTCTATGAATTACCTCATCAGATTGAGTCAATCTCCAGATTTATAAGCAAAATAAATAATTGGTTTTATTTTGGGCCAGTAGTTTTGGAATAATTTTATTACTCAGCAATAGACAATCAAAACAAGCTTTGGTACCGGGAATGTGGAGTTATAATAGCTTTTGTGAAATGTTTATTTACAGAATCTTGAGAGTTTCAGTAGCAGCTTAAAGGATATTGGCAAATATTTTACCAGAGGCTCAAATAATGGTGTATATATGGTGATATATAGTGGTGACTTGTATAAAAATATATCTGCCTAATTAACTCAATGAAGTGATAGATTAGGCTAAGTAGGTTTCCAGGTAAAATACTGAAAATGTTAACTTGTTTCTTTTGGCTGTGCATGATAATATGAAAATATAAAAGTTATTATTAATGGAGATGTTTAATCTTAATTAAAATTTAGAGGCCAATTAAAAGAATCAGAACTTACAGATTTGAGAATATAAGTGGTTTTTTTTATGCTGTTAAGATGGCAAAGGACTCTAAAATTCAGATGTAGCCTCAGATCAATGATTATTTCCAAGGTGAAACTTTAAATTCTAAGGCAGCACATCAGAGAAACTTTCAGATTAGATAAAAGGCTTGTAACTATCTCAAGGCTGTGCCTGTTTACATCTCCTCTCCCCAGAAACAAGACTTCTCAAAATCTTAAAGGCATTGCCCCACAGTTGGCTCACAAGTAAATCAAGGTGAATCAGGGTTAATCTTGAGTAAATTTGTATTTATGGCTTTTGTTTAATGATGTGAAAGCTTATAAGATGATGGGGGGTGGGGTGGCATTGTGGTATACTAGGCTAAGCCTCTGCCTGCTGCGCCAGCATCCCATATTGGTGTTGGCTCGTGTCCTGGCTGTTCCTCTTCTGATCCAGTTCTGTTTATGGCCTAGAAAAGCAGTGGAAAGTGCTTGGAAAGTGCTTGGACCCCGCAACCACATGGGAAGCACAGAAGAAACTCCTGGCTCCTGGCTTCAGATCAGCCCAGCTCCAGCCGCTGCAGCCATTTGGGAAGTGAACCAGCAGATGGAAGACCTTTCTCTCTGTCTTTCCCTCTCTCTGTCTGTAACTCACCTCTCAAATAAACAAATAAGTAAATAATCATAGGGAACTTATGAGTTTCAAAAAATTTAATGATAGAAACATTATTAACTTACATTAAAAGAGACAGAAATAATGCAAGATGAAAGACATCTTTGCACTCCCAAATTATTATATTTCTTATGGACAAGGATAATTGAGCAAGCATGAAGAACCAAAACCAAAGGAGTCAGAAAACAAAACAAAACAAAGAAAAAAAAGGAGTAAAGGAGTAATAGGGAATCATTCCAAGGCAACAGAATTGATTTCTAACCAAGGAATTGGTAATAGATGTTCCTCTGGATTTCAGAATTGCTATGGACCAATGTTTGCTATGTACATTCCTGGTCCCTCTTTTGGATGTTTCTGTTGAATATCCTATGCATGTATTGCCATTGTATGTTGAACATGGGAGTTGAGAATTTGTGCCTTTAGTTTACAGATCTTTATATTGAAAGACACAGTTTCAACATGTGTTCCTGAGGACGTATACCTGAAAAAGCCACACTTGGGCTTCATTAAGCTTATGGGAACCTGAACCTGGAGCCTGAGGCTGGTACTTTAAAAGATGAGTCTTTTGAGAGTGACTTTGAGGTCTTAGAGGTGAATGTGTTTTGCTAAAGACCAAATTCTTTCTTTTAGTTGTGCATTATAAAATGTAGATAAAAAAATCAAATGGAGATGTTTGATTTTGAGTTAAAATTAGAGAATAAATAAAAGGGAAAGGGCTTATGGGTTTTGAAAGAAAACTGTTTCTTATCTTCTCCAGTTGACAAAGGATTCTAACATTAAGACACAATCTCAGGGGGCCAGCGCTGTGGTGTAAGTGGGTAAAGTTGCCGCCTGACATGCTGACATCCCATATGAGTGCCAGTTCTAGACCTGGCTGCTCCACTTCTGATCCAGCTCTCTTCTATGGCCTGGGAAAGCAGTGGAAGATGGCCCAAGTCCTTGGGCCCCTGTGCCCATGTGGGAGACCTGGAAGAAGCTCCGAGCTCCTGGCTTTGGATTGGCCCAACTGTGGCTGTTGCGGCCATTTGGGGGGTGAACCAGCAGACGGAAGACCTCTCTCTCTCTCTCTCTCTCTCTCTCTCTCTCTCTGTCTCTGCCTCTCTGTAACTCTGCCTCCCAAATAAATAAATAAATATTTTTTAAAAAAAGACAATCTCAGGCCAAAGATTGTTTCTAGGGTTAATGATTGGTATTCATAAGGTCAAATGGGAAGAATAGGGGAGCTATTGTCAGAAAGGGGAGATCTTTATTGGATGGAGTAAACCTCTCTTTCTTGATTATAGCCGGGAACAAAACTGAGATGCAGTGAGAGGCAGTTTTTATGGTTTCTCAGGCACATTCCCAACAAAGTGTGCAAGCAGTCTCACTTAGTGACAACTCATTTAGTCACCCATCTCCTTTCAGCATTCCCTTTAATGTAGCTGGTGAATAAAAATTATATATATTTATATTGCACTACATGATGGCTTTGAAATTTGTGTATGTTGTGGATGACTTAATTGAGCTAATTACCATAAGTGTTGTCTCAAATATTTATCACTTTTTGTGATAAGACACTTAAAATCCACTCTTGGCGATTTTTAAAATGCAACACTTAGTCAGTAATTATAGTCACCCTGATGTACAATGGATCTCTTGAACTCATTCCTTCTATCTAACTGAAATTTTGAATCCATTCACCAACTTCTCCTCAGCCGGACACTCCTTGCTTTCTTGCTTCACTTTTCTCCCTCACTCCTTTCTCCCATTCCCTGTGATTGGATGCCAATAGAGCACATGTGCATTATTCCCAGACTAAAAATGAAAACATTTGTAGAGAGTTAGGATATCTGGAAATGAAGCTGGAATGTACTACTACATTCCTCATGGTCTGAACTTCAGAAAACCATGGACCTGCTCCATGGAACTATCTAACTAGATATGGGTTACTTAGTCCTTGGGAAAAATTTGCTTGTATCCACTGGAGTTCTGGAGGCATAGACATTGATCTCGGAATCTTTCTGAAATAGTGTAAAGGTGAAATAAAAGGCATTGGGGGGCTACACTGGCATGTATAGTGGAGAAAAGATGCCAATTTTCTCGTTGTTTAAGTGTACGTGGTCATAGATGAGATTCTCCACACTGCAAGAGAGCGTGTGGTGTGCAGTTTTTCAGTGAGTATTCTTGGGAACAACTCTTTTTATGTATTTGCTTTTTCATTCATTCATTAATTTATTTAAAGGGAAAAGATTTCATATGTTTCATTTATACAGTTTTTAAAAAAGATATATTTATTTTCTTGAAAGCTGGAGTTACAGAGATGGGGAGAAACACACACACACACACACACACAGATATCTTTCATCCTCTTGTTCACCCCACAAATGGCTGCCATGGCTAGAGCTAGATCTGACTGAAAGCAGGAGCTTCTTCTGCATCTCCCATGCAGGTGCAGGGTCCCAAGGACTTGGGGCCATCTTTCACTGCTATCCCAGGCCATAGCAGAGAGCTGGATTGAAAGTGGAGCAGACAGGACTCCAACTGGTGCCCATATGGGATGCTGCCATTGCAGGCGGTGGCTTTACCTGCTACACCACAGTGCTGGCCCCTCCCCCTCCTTCCTTTTGTATATTTTAAAATTTTTTGTGATGATACATTTTCAATTTATAATCACAAGCTTCATCCTGCACTAAATTAAGAATTCAACAAGTATAAAGTAGAAAAATCATTGTTCCACAGGAGTGTAGACAAGAGCTAAAAACAATAATCAAATCTGAAGATATCAGTTCCAGTACTCTATGTATTAGTTTCCACAAATCAGAGAAAACATGATATATGTCTTTTGGGGACTGGCTTATTTCACTAATGGTCTCTATAGAATGGATGAGAAGGAAGCAGAATTGAGCAGAGAAAGAAGCTAGGTGTTATGCAACTGGATTGAAACTTCAACTAATCCTCCCCCTGGAACTCTGAAGCTGGGATGGCTCTTCAGAGTTGTCCTGAGTTCAGGTGGAGGAGCTATTTTTTTTCATATTAATTTTAGACCTTGAGTACAGGTTGTTCAGGGTGACCACATGCAAGACTTTTCATTTAGGGCAAACTCTCAAGAATTCCTGGGAGCTGAGAACCACCAGTACTCCTGCCACCTGGGGGAATAAATCCTTCAGTCTTGAAAGGGAGATGTAGGTGACACACTACAAAATCTGCTGCAGAGGCAATACTTGGTAGCTAAGCAGGAGGATTTCTTTCCTGGATATGCCTTGGAATAGGGCCTGAAGGGAGTCAGTAGCATTCAGTCAGAGAGGATGTTTTGGAGATCAGGATGCAGAAGACTATAGGAGGTTCCTGTAGAAGGAACTCTGAAGAACTCACGAAAACTTCCTGCTAGAAAAAGTTAGCCTTTGGGCATCTATCTGCTTGCACATGAACACCACCTGATGAGAGCAGCAGCTTCCAAGAACGATCTCCCTCCTGCATCCCACTTGAGGTCTCAGAAGCAGCACAGTGAACAGGAGAGGAACAGAAGGGGAGCATCACGGCGGGACTGCTGCCCTGCAAACTCGGAAGCCCAGGCTGAGGACGGGGAGAGACTGTGATCGCATAACAGGAATGTTGCTCTGTATTGGACTCAGTGAGGAAATGAGTTGTTCGAACATCCATAAATCACCCAAAGAACCCTGCCTACATTGTCATTCAGGAATAGGGAATGAGAAGCAAACGGTACTTTTCCACTTCATGGTAAAACAGTACAGAGTTCATTTCAGCCCCCACTCTACTGAATATAGTAGAACTAAAGGATGGTTATGCTTAAGTCACTGAACTAAATCGTTACAGGACTCTATGGACTATTTAAATCGACTCTCATCTCAAAGATGAACCGGCAGACTTGGGGAGCCTCTGCAATGGATTTCACTCTTTGTATGCTTTTTATGTCCCCCTATGCTTCCCACAGTCAACCCAGCCCTACAATTGGTTTGCAGCTAAGAGGGCTCAAGTGACTTATTCAGATCCTATAACTGGTAAACAGCTGAGTGAGAGTGTCTACTTCAAGTGTCCCCTTTCTCTCCATATTTGGGGTCTCCCTACAGGATTTGAAGTGTGGCTATTACCTCTAAAATTATTTGGTCCAAACATCTCCCAGGAAACTGACTTAAGTCCAAGAACACATTTTACAGTTGAGGGAAGCGAGACTTGAAGAGATTAGGTGACACTTTCAGAGCTGTACCAGTCAGTGATTCCTCTTAGGACGTCTTTAAACCCCTCCAGAAAGATCTGTGGAACTGGGGAAGCATTCATGAGGTTTGTAATTTCATTTGACATAGTGTTCAAGTGATCTGGCCAACAGCGAAACCAAATATGTTTTCATATTTCAGGTTTTCAGTATACCTTTGAAGGCAGCATTCCCCTTATTTTGTGGCTTTATGATGTCATTTAACAGTGAAAAGCTTTTGAATCTACCCTAGTGGTCAGGCATCCCATTGGTTCATTCATTCTTCATATGTTTATTTAGCTGGGTTTATTACATGCATACTGCTAAACAGTCTTTCCAAAAGCATAAACACTGTATGTCTCATTCTGGACACTGTGGCCACTCTGTTCCCCTCCACTCCTCTCTACTGTGGACCTTACAAAGGATTTGTCCCACAGGTAGATGACTGGTGTTTCTGACAGTTCCTGAAGGGCAGTTGTGGATACACAAGGGATAATTCCTATTTTATTTAAAAAGTTTAGAACTACTTTGTTTAGTAAGGGACTCCCTTGGTCAGAGATGGGGGAAGATTTTTCTTGAGGGCTGATAGCATGAGACGACATTTCAGAGGCTGTCAGTTTTCCTTCACTCTCTTTCTTTCTTTCTTTCTTTCTTTCTTTCTTTCTTTCTTTCTTTCTTTCTTTCTTTCTATGAAATATGAAACTTCCCACATAAATTAGCAATCTAATCAGAACCTAATCTAATCTACTCAATTGGAGCAGGCCTCACTGGGAAATCTACTTAATCAGAATATCTCCCAGGAATTGATTGAGGCCCAATGACATACAGTGGGTATGATTGGAGCTTTAAAAGGAGTATTAATTGAGACACTTCTGAGTAATTCATTGCTGCTTGAGACTAGGCATATAAAGTGTATGTGCTCGTGGCCTCTATGATTGGTTCTGTTTTCTTCCACAGAAGGGTGTGCAGGATCGAATCACACAGCAGCAGACAGAGTGATCCCAGGCATCCATCAGCATTCACAAGACAAATGAGTTTAGAATCTTTGGCAAAGAACTGTTGTGTTTCAGCAGCCTGGAACTGTTACTTCAGTCCATTTCTGGGTTCAATTGTGTGTTAGTTAGCATTTCCTGTGTAACTGATTTCAGGGGAATTTGTTCAGGTAACTCTTCGAATCTTTGCTGTTTCTTGACTAGCAGCCGCTCTGCTGGGCCCTCATAGAAAATCCTATAGTTTGGTCTGAATTCCATGGAGTTGAGTAGAATTTAAGAAGGGTGGATTGCAGGGCAATGGTAAAGACACCACATTCTTTTCTTGAGACACAGATCTGAATAAGAAATAGAAAATCAGCCAATAAGTCTGGGATGTTGTTGTTATCAACACTGGTCACGTTTTAGTTACAGGAACTGCATACACAGTTGATCATAGCCCTGACTTCATGTTACGCAATCACTAAAGTCTATGTATACCTCTCTCTAAATTCATTGATTTACTTAATCACACATTCATTTATTCTCTTTCATCCTACATCCACTCTCATTCCACTTTTCTTTCTTGCTTGTACAGGTCAATATTATATTTAACTTGTCACCTTTTATGGGTGTCATCTGGAAAAATGTACATGGTTTATGTGTACATAATTTTGAAAAACCAAGACAGTTTGTTTCCTTTATGGAAAAGAAGTACAAGTGTGGCCCAGTGACTCCACTGTGTCATTAAGAACTCTGCATCAGGACATGCTCCATGTTCTCCAGCCTTCTCAGTGTCCAAGGAAGCTGATGGAAACCCAGGCTTCACATTTGCATTCCAAGCAACATGAAGAAGCAATAGGAAAGAACAGGGTGGCTTCATATATTTTTTAAATGAGCACAAATAGTGTTTTGGTGTTGTTCTTCACTTTTCTCCCCTAAGTATTGTTTATTTAAAATTCATCCTAGGTGCTATATCCAATTCATTATATTTTTCAAAAATAATTTGTTTTTATTTTATTTGGTAGGGACAGATACAGAACTGTGTCCACTGGTTCACTTCTCAAAATGCCTGCAATAGCTCACAACTGAGCCAGGCAAAAGTCAGGAGCCATGGGTTCAGTCTGCGTTTCCCAGGTGGGTGAAAGAGACCCAACTAATTCAGCCATCGCTGCTACCTCTCAGGGTGTGCATCAGCAAGTGGCTTCATTGGAAGTGGAGTCAGGACTTAACCCAGGCACTCCAATATTAGCTTCAGTCATTCCAAGCAATGTCTTTATTGCTGTACCTAATGCCCACCCCAGTCTACTGCATTACTTTTTTTTTAAGATTTATTTATTTGAAAGTCAGAGTTACACAGAGAGAGGAGAGGCAGAGAGAGAGATTGGTCCTCCATCCGATGGTTCACTCCCCAATTGGCCACAATGACTGGAGCTGTGCCAATTCAAAGCCAGGAGCCAGGAGCTTCTTTTGGGTCTCCCACATGGGTGCAGGGGCCCAAGGACTTGGGCCATTTTATACTGCTTTCCCAGGCCATAGCAAAGAGCTGGATTGGAAGTGGAGCAACCGGGTCTCAAACCGGCACCCATATGGAATGCTGGCACTTCAGGCCAGGACATTAATCTGCTGTGCCACAGCGCCGGCCCCCTGCATTACTTTTAATTTCCATTTAACCTCATGGTGTATATATACCACATTTTACCTATTATATTAGTTAAGGTAACATTCGATGTGTAATTGGTAAAACAGTTTAGCTTTTAGTAACTTATGGAGCCATTGAGCTAGTTAATTAAGTTGGAACAAAATGAACAATCCTGAAGATGGAGTTCCCCTCACTCAGTAGTTCAGAGTCCCATGTTCATCCCATCTTGTGGTTCCAACATCTTCAGACTGTTAGCAAGGCTGCTCTAGGACTTGTCTCCCTTCAAGTCAGCTGGTAGGGGAAAAAGCAAGAAGTTTGCACTGGGGAAGGTTTTTTGTGCAGGCCTATAAGTGGTCTACTGTATTCTAGCCAAATTCTTTTTCCTGGAATCCAGCCGTGGGTTTGCATTTAATCTTAAGGGGATGCTGTGAAATATTCTCTGTGTATGCAGCCTGTAGGAAGAGGAAAACCAACCTGGCAATAGAGTTGGTTTTTTTTTTTTTTTTTTTTTTGCATGTTTATGTTCCTTTTCAAGGACTGATGGAAAGTTACCTCTGATTCCCTCCAGTAAAAACAGTGCTAATTGAGTGCATTCCTTTTCTTGTACTCCTTGGACCTGTGTGACAATGTGTTTAATTTAGAAACCCAGAAATGGGATTTCTTGGACCTAAGATATACATAGATTCATGTGGACTGTCACATTTGTTTTGTACTCTGGACCCACAACATCAGACTGCTTCAAGATCTCTCTACCCCTGCATCTCTGCCTATACTTCATGCTTCAGCTCTCTTTTCTGGCAGACTAAAATATATAAAGAAATATAGCATAGCTGTTTAATTTATATTTCTCCAGTAGTTATTGATTTTGAACATTTCTTCCTATCCTTGTTCACCATTGAGTTTTGTCTTCTATATTCTTGTCGCATTCTTTGCTTGCTTTTTTATTGTGGCTCTTGTCCTTCTCTTGATTTGAACACTGCCACAGAAACTGAATTTACCTACTTACACTCTTTTCAGAAAATTCTTAAGGATTCCTCCTGCCCTCTAGGTCACCACTTTTACAGTCAGAGTCTACCTTTGTAGACTTTGTAGAATTGTTTCTGTATAATGAATCTTTTATTTTTTTTTAACCACATCATCTACTTTTGCTTGTTTTAAAATTGAAAAAAAATCAATTGATAAATAAAACTTCATGTATATATTGTCAATAACATGATGCTTTGAAATGTAGATATACACATGGAAAGCCAAGACACTCTGGCAAAAGATCTCTGCGAGTGAGATCCCAGTGGAAAGAACAGGTCATCAAAGAAGGAGGTACCTTTCTCTGAAGGGAGGAGAGAACCTCCACTTTGACTATGACCTTGTCTAAACAAGATAAGAGTCAGAGAACTCAGAGGGCTTCCATAGCCTTGGAAACTCATGACTGGAGCATAGGGAGATTACTGATGCCATAGACAGGAGTGTCAATTGGTAAAGTCAACAACAGGAGTCACTGTGCACTTACTCCTCATGTAGGATCTCTATCCTTAATGTGCTATACATTGAGATTTAATGCTATAACGAGTACTCAAACAATATATTTCACTTTGTGTTTCTATGGGGGTGCAAACTGTTGAAATCCTTACTTAATGCATACTAAACTGATCCTCTGTAAAAAAAAAAAAAAAAAAAAAAAAAAGAAATTATCAATTCCCAACTTGACTCTCACTGGGATTAAACATGACAATAGGTCTGCTCTGATTTCATCATCATTTAAAAAAAATCATCTATTATTTTTCACTTTATGTTTCTGTGTGGGAGCAAACTGTTGAAATCCATACTTGATGTATACTAAGCTGATCTTCTGTATATTAAGATAATCAAAAATGAATCTTGATGTGAATGGAAGGGGAGAGGGAGTGGGAAAGGGGAGGGTTGTGGGTGGGAGGGACGGTATGGGGGGGAAGCCATTGTAATCCATAAGTCGTACTTTGGAAATTTATATGCATTAAATAAAAGTTTAAAAAAAAAAAAGAAAAAAAAAAAGAAATGTAGATATACAAACACACATTGTGGAATGACTACCTCAAACTAATTAGCATATGTATCACCTTACAAAGTTACTGTTGTTGTGAAGAGAACATGTATGACTACGTCATATATTGAACAATCTGTCCCTCATCTATTAACTTACGGTTCTAGCCTTATATTACGTTATCACACACATGTGCATCTGCCCTGAGCTTCATCCTTGTCTGTTGGTCAGTTTGTCTGTTTTTGTACCAATATCATTCCAATCTTTCTGACTGTGGCACTTATGTATATCAATAACTGATACTTCAGGTTTCCTCTTTCCTCTTCTTTTTAAAGGTTAGTCTAGTTACATTTGGGCCCCTTAGTCTTCTATAAAAATATTGAGTCTGCTATGTGAGTAACAGGAGTGCAAATACTTGAGCCATCATCTGTTGACTCAGGTCGCACATTAGCAGGAAGTTGGAATGGAAAATGGAGCCAGGATTTGAACCCAGACACTCCCACATGGGATGTGGATATCCTAAGTGGCATCATAACTACTGTGCCAAATACTCCCCACAACTCCACCACATTTTAATCTCTCTTCATTATCCTTATACATGAACTTTTTTCCTAATAATATTTGCTCACTAGTACCAAATTGAATAGTAGTGCTATTAATGAATATTCTTATTTTCTTCTTACAGGAAATATAACCAAAATTTCTCATTAAGCATAATGTTTGGAGTCTATAGATTTTAGTACTTATCTTTTATTATATTAAGAGAAATTCTATTTTTTCAAATAAGAAGCTTTTTAAATGTTATAATAGAAATAGGCTTTTATTCTTACTTTAATTTTGCTTGAGGTAACATTATATCTTTTTTTTCTTGAGTCCACTAATGTGATGTTATATTGATCTAATTTACATTTGAAAACTCTTTGTTTCCCTGAGATAAAATAAACTTCTTCATGATATAGAATGACCCTAAAAGATAACACATGTTATTGCTGCTGATGCAGGATCATGAAAATAAGATCCACAAAAGAAGTCTCGAGTTAATTTCAATCTTCTGTCTTGCATTTCTTGCCATCCATAAAAAGGATACATTTTTATATATAAGCTTTCATTAACTGTACTTGCTGTTTTTTTTTTTTTTTGAGCTGTTTTTTCAATACCTTGTAACTTAGTTTTCCTGTTAGAAAAATATTTTCCTGTCCTTGAATATTGGAAATTTTGGAAAATTTAGAGATGCAGAGAGAGAGAAAAAATATGACTTTAACAATAGTTATGAAAAGGCAACCCCTACAAACATTGTAACTCAGGAAGATACAGCCACAAGACACTTTTTAAAAAATACCTATTTATTTATTTGAAATACAGTTTTACAGAGATGTGAAAGGGAGGGAGAGAGAGAGAGAGAGAGAGAGAGAGAGACAGAGAGAGAAATATCTTCCATGTGCTAGTTCACTTCCCAAATAGCCTAAGCCAGGAGGCAGGAACTTCTTCCAGTCTCCCTTGTGGATTCAGGGGCCCAAGAACTTGAGCCACCCTCTGCCACTTTCCTAGGCACAACAACAGGGAGCTGGATTGGAAGTGGAGCAGCCGGGACTCTAACAGGTACCCATAATGGATGCTGGTGCTGTAGGCGGTAGCTTTACCTGCTGTACCACAGTGCCTGCTGCGTGAGAGGCTTTTACAGAAGAGCTATGTGCAGACTTCAGGTGCAAAGAACAGGGGAAGAGCCAGGGCCCAGTACTGGCTGCACTAGTAGACCATCCACCAGCAGAAAGTCTGTGTGCTGAAGTCCTACAAAAGCCATGTTATTAATAAATTAATATTTATTTATTTGAAAATAAATTATAGGCAAGAGAGGATGAGAGAGAGAGAGAGAGAGAGAGGAGCAAAAGCTCTTCATCTGTTGATTCACTCTCTAAATTCCTGCCATATCCAGTGTTGAGCCAGTAGACTCCAGGAACCTGGAGCTCAATCAAGGTCTCCCACATGGGTAGTAGGGAGTCACAGACTTGAGCCATCACTTGCTGCACATTAGCTGAAATCTGAATATGAAGCAGAATTGGGACTCAAATTCAGTCATTCCCAGAAGGCATATATGTATTCCAAGCAGGGTCTTAACAACTGCACCAAACACTGCCACATCCATGGATATTACTTATGTGTCCATTGCAAGATGCAAGTAGAAAGCAGTCCTTCCTGTTATCGTGTCATGTGCCATGTTTGAGTTCAGCTTCAAATCATGTATCTCTTAAGTACTTTAGTAGGAAATAAAAGAGACATTGAGCCAGCTGGTGCAGCCTAGGGTGAGCCTGGGCTCTGCAACGGACACTGAAACTTATTTCAGAATATCTTGAATTATGTGCTAAATATCAGAACATTCTGAAGTCCTTTTTGGTAGTTGGACAAGTGGTTCAACCATTCAAATAAATCATGTTGGAAATCTTTTATTCCTTTGTGTTTTGTTAAGAATGGGCAACAGGTGCAGGCTTTTAGACTAGTGGCTTAGACACCTACACCCCACATCAAAGTGCCTCAATTTGATTCCTGAATCTGGCTCCTGGCTGCAGCTTTCCACCTATTCAGATCCTGTAAGTCTATCATACTGTCACAATCACTCAGGTTCCCTGATCCTGTGGTTTTTAGTTGGTTTGTCTTGTGGGAAGACTTAGTAGTCCTACTCCCTTACTCACAGCGGTGTTATCAGAGGTTGTGTTCTACCTACAGCCACAGCTCACCGTGGGTGGCTCCTTTCTTGTTATTAAAGTCTTCACTGGGTTCCAATAACATCATTCACTCCTGTTGCCGCTTCTGGATGATGGATGACAATGCTGGACCTTACTGGTTTTCCTTAATCTTGCCCTCCTTACTGCTGTAAACTGTCTTTACAATATATTCTCTTTTCTTAATTCCTTGCACGTGTCATCTCTTTCATATCATGACCTTGGATGAGAAAAAGGACTAACCATGTCCTACTAGCATGTCTGGGGGCTTTGGGTTAGTACACGTTTAAGCCAAATTTTTTCTGTTCTTTGGAGACAAATTACAGCTTGTTTACTTTTGATGTGCCTCAGAAAGGAATGTTGAAATTTATTATTATTTTATTTATTTTTATTTGAGGCAGGGATCCCATCTGCCGGTTCCCTCCCCAAATGCCTTAGAGGCCCCTGATGGGGTTAAAGCCACAAACCAGGAATTCAATCCAGGTTTCTTACATGGATGACAGAGACTTAACTACTTGAGATATCATATTCTTCTTCCCAGGGTCTACATCAGCAGGAAGCAAGAATAAGGGTGGAACTTGTTATTGAACTCAGATACTCTAATATGGAATGTAGATGTCCTAACCAACATCTTAATTGCTGACCAAACTCCTGCCCTGGAGTATTGCAATTTAAAAATGACAATGAACATGTTATGACTTGGAAGTGAATAGGTTCTTTGGCCACTGATATTGCACTTTAACTGAATTATACAAGGGAACCCCATGGATGCTTATTGTGATTCTCTTTGACTTTCTTTTGAAATCAGAGACTCCATAGTAGGGTTTCTTTCTCTACATCTTAACTTCAGACATAATAATAATAATAATAATTTTTGTGTGAAGCGTGACATATGTACTATTATTAATCTCATTGATAATGTGAGAAAACTATACAGAGAGAACTTGCTAAAGATCACACACTCACCCTTGTTCAATCTTTATTCAAGTCCTCATCTTTAAACTTAGTTCTTCCTCCTTCTACTTCTAGAATTCCCTTTATTGATTTAACTTCACTTCTTTTCTCTCTCCCAGAAGCAACTTGTAACATCAGAGACTCCACATGAGTTAAAGTAGATTTCAGAATACATATTGGATTTTGCTTTGATGATATTCTAACTTTGAATGGTGCTTATTACCTATTGATCCACGTAAATCCTAATGAAGAAAATCATGTTATATATTCTCTGTTTGCACCTCCACATCCTTTTCCAAATTGTTCTGGGAGAGTAGACTTTAGAATCAGAATCACTGGATTCACTTACCACTGAGTCAGATGTGCATTCTGGTTGAATTAAACCAAATATGAGGCATGGCCAGAGATCAGAGCTTTGGAAAAGGGTGAAAGTCATGGCTACATTGCCTCCCTCTCATTTGGACCTCATGTTTACAATGCATGCAATTTTCTACTTAATGTCACAGTTCCTACTTGATGGCTCTTGCTTAAGGTGGTCTGAAGAATCTGGTTGCTGCTTCTTCCCATTATTCCTTCAAGTTTAGTGATGTTAACAGCTACCCATTTTTGTTCCTCTTGGTCCTTCCCACTCCCCAAGAAAAAAAATCACCATGCAACTGCCTTCATGGTCCTTTTTGACTGTTTTACTAGGTTGCTACTATGCCCCCCAGGTGAAAATTTTATTTTCCTAGAGATAAAAAATATAAGTAAAGGAAAGAATAGAAGTCAGATTCAAGAATCATCTTTGGCTCTGCAAAGGCAGACTGGAAAAGCCTCAACAACCTTAAAAACAATTCTGTTGGGAGGAATAAGGGGAAAAAATCCACCTGATGATTAATAGGAAACTGTTCCGCAGTACCTAGTTTGCTTCTGATGCATCACCCGTGCAGCTCTCTAAAAGTCTCCAAGAACCACCAAGGGCTGCTGAGCTGATGATCTTGGATCTCTTTAGGAGAGCCACCTATGAGACTGACATCAAGTCTTATAGAGAGGAAAGCAGAGTTTTAATACTATTTTGATTATAAATCCATTCTCTCTGTTCTTGATAAGAATCTCCATTGTTGTAGTTAAACTGTCAATAAAAGAAAGAACCTATTTGTCTTTGCTTAAAATTATTTTATTTATTAATTTTTATTTTATTTGAAGTGCAGAGGCACAAAGAAATCTTTCATCAGCTAATTCACTCCCCAAATGCCCACAACATCCAAGGCTGGGCCAGGCTGAAGCCAGGAGCCTGGAACTCCATCTGACTTTCCCACATGGGTGGGAGGGACCCATGTACTTGGGCCATCTTCTGCTGCCTCCCAAGATATGCATTAACAGGAAGCTGGAATAAGAAGCAGAGTGGTCAGGACTCATAACAGGCACTCCTATATTAGCTGCAGGCATCCCAAGTGGCTACTTAAGCTGCTGTACCAAGCTTCCACCCTAGGATCTATTTATCTTTGATTTAGAAAAAGTACCCGCTTTTCATGCTTTATAGCTGCAGAAATGCTTTTTAACTACAAAAGCAGTGGGATTTTGATTGAAGGTTTTAGGGCATGGTTCAAGAATGGAAAATCTATCTTCTTAGGATTGTACTTCAGTCCTGGAACCAGTGTGAGACAGAAAATGTGGCTCCTATTAATATTGTAATTAAAGATAATAATGCATCCTTTGAAATATCTAAAGTGAAGAATGAAGTGGTAAAAGTAATTGTTTGAAAGAATATCCCCACATGCTGAGTTCCAGCTTTTTCCTCTGAGTAAGCTGTGTGTCCCCTTGCTAAAGAGCGGCATGTTCCAAGGCTATCCCTTCAGCGTCTCTACTTCACCTCTGATGGACATCTTTGCCTCCTGCAGAAGTAGCTGGTGGGAGGGAAAAGTGAGGCTATCCTGCTTGAAGGCCTCCCATTCTCTCAGATGCATTTGCACGTGGCTGGCAATAGTGATGGGAAGCATTTCTTTCCTTCCCCACTGGAGACAAAGCAGAACTCTCCAACAGGTACCTAATCTGAAATGTTTTGTCCTGCTGTCATGGCTGGGCAGTAAGGGCACTGCTGCAGAGATGTCAGTCCTGAGTGGCGTTCCTGGCTATGTGTTTGTGTGTTTGTTTGTTTGTTTTTCAAAAGTAGGGTATTTGGTGTCTCCTTGTTCTCAGTTTTCAGCACTAGTTGTTAATTCAGAGTTAGAAGGTACAATCACATCTGATAAAGATTCAAATGGCTTTTAATAAACAAAAAAGCAATAAAACTGGCTGGGGGTTTGGTAGATTTCACAGTTCATCTTTCCACTTTAAAGAAGCACAGTATTGAAACCATCTCAGACAAATGAGAACCCCTGTAATTCTTTCAAAGAGGCAGCATTAGTATTCTTTAGTGATTGATGTTAGCTCTTTATTATTCTTATCAGGAATGTCCAACTCATTTACTACCTACCTCCTTTAGATTACAGCATAAGCACCTCTTTTTTTTCCCATCTCAGTGGAGAAATAGAACCACTCAGCTCTAAATCCCAGTTGATCACTATACAAATGTGGGAGTAACTGTGCTTAAACTGATCTCTGGATGCCTCACTTTCTCTCTTCCCCTCCATTCTCCCTTGTTCCCTTGCTTCTTTCTTTCCTCCCTCCCTTCTTCCCTCCATTTCTTCCTTCCCTCCTTCCTTCTTTCCCTCCTTCTTCCCTTCCTTCCTCCCTCCCTCCCTCCCCTCCATTATTATTCCTAAATTTTTGAATAATTGTGGTATACACATATTATGGGTGTGTTGTCAGCTGTCATAACATGTTATGTATCATTTTGTGATCTGGCTTAAATGTGTGTCCTTTATTTCACAAATGACTTCTGAGATTTCCAAGGCAAGTACAAACACTTCCACCTAGGAAGTATCTCCTAGACATGGACACTTGCTTGAAAGATCTGATGTGTTTTGAGAGATCCTGGGAACTTGCCGGGGTTTGTTATATCACAGTAATAAAGTAAGATTTGGAAAACATAAAGAGGAAGGTAAGGAAGGTGAATATAAATGTAAGTTCTCTCCAGTTTCGGAATGGAAGAGATGAGAGAAGTTCTACATACGCTGGGGTAATTTAATGGTCTACTAGATTAATTTGCACATTCCACAGGAACAGAATCCTGCACTGTGTGAGCCAGTCACTGGGAGTGATGATGGAGAGGCTGATTTAAACTTGAAACAAATGCTTACATAAGGGATCTTTAAAATACCCACAGAAAAATGAATTATGTAAAAACCTTCAAATTACTTTTACACCAAAATAAACTTATCTTAAAAATCATATATTTGAGAGACTGAGGAAGGAGGCGGGAGAAAGAGAGAGAGAAATCCTATTTGCTGGTTCACTCCTCAACTACCTGCAACAGCTGGAACTGGGCTGATCTGAAGCAGGAGCTGGGAGCCCAATCTGGTTCTCCCATATGGTTGGAAGTGTTACCATTGAATGGCAGGGTCCAAGAAAGAATTCAGGCATGAGACAGAGAGTAGCGGAAAGTAAAATAGCAAGGTTTATTAGGGAAGGGACATCTGTAAGAATGGATGGGCACCTCTCCAGACAGAACCTGAGAGAGAGCACCCAGTCGCTCAGACTTGGGGAGGAGCGGGGTTACATGGTTGAGTGGAGAGAGTACACCTGGGCAGGCAGGCGGGCGGCTCAGCAGAGAGGCAGAGGGCTGAGCACACAGTCTGGTTGAGGCCGGGGATTTTTAAGGGGATGGGTCTTGCCTTCTCACATCTTCTCCTCCTAGAACAAAAGACTTTTTGGATGTAAATACTAAAAATTCCTTTCTGAGTTTTCCCCTGAAGTTATCAGACAGGGGGAAGCCTGGCTGGCGTTGCCCTGCCTTAGAGGAGCCTTAGAGGAAGGATGGTTATCAGATAGAAGGGGCAGGGTAGGATGCATATTTGAAATGCAGATACTGGGCTGCACCTGGAAGAGTATCAAGCAGAAGGGGCGGGGACCCCCACCTGGCAGGTTATTGGGTAGAAGGGGCAGGGCAGGATGTAAATACTAGGCTGCCCCTGGAAGGTTATTGGGATGACTTTGAGATACATATGCTGGACCTAGATGTCAACTCTTTAGGCCTTTGTCACACACACATAAGCTCATATCTGACTTCCTACATAACAGAAGGAGCTCAGATATTTGATCCATCACCACTGTTTCCCAGGATGTGCATTTACAGGAAGCTAGAAGCAGGAACCAGAGCCAGACATTGAATCCAAGCACTCAATCATGGGACACATGCATCTTAACCCCTCTTAACTTAACATCATTTTTCCACAAATTTTAAAAAAGTACTCATGTACAAGTTGCTAACATGCACCAAATAACTTAAAGATCAAACTATTGAAGGGCAAAGGTAATTAGCAGGTGATGGGACAAAATCATGTTATATTTCTTATAATTTGTTCTATTTGACCTTGTATCTTTAAGTCAAGTTCAGATCTGGAGAAATTAAGATGTGGAAAGAGAGAGAGCAAAGAGAAAGTTCCCACACAAATGGGAAAACATGAAATAGGTATACTTGTAGATGTTGGTTAGTTCTGGCTTGATGACATTAACCTGGTGTGTGGCCTCTGTGGCTTTATTTTCAGAGGAAGTCAGAGGAAATCATCCAGGAAATCTGTATGATGAGATCATTAAATATCTCAGCGAAAGATACCCTTGCAATTAATTCATTTGCAACATGCATGCTTATGAATCATTATATTTGTTGGAATGTTGTTAAAAGGTCAAACCTAATTATATATTTGTTATGATGAGCTGAAAATTCTAGCTGTCATTTGTTATTGTAGGTCTCATGAGACAATGTAGACTCAATTCCAATCCTACATTACAGTTTTGAGTGCCATTTTTAAATAGTTTTAATGAAAATGTTTCTTTCATCACTGTAATTTGGTTTATTATGCTTAATGCCACCAAATCACTTTTAAATCTTGATGTGTCTTTATTAAAAATTGTTTTATTTTAATTTTCTGCTCTAGGTACAGAATTCATCATGAAAACAAGGAAAAGCAGCCTTCATTTCCAGAGATGTTTTGGAAGTAGCTTAATAACAGATATACATAGAGTGAAGACATTACGAATGCACTTAAAATTCTTTGTGATGATACATATCCACATATATGTGTATGTATGTATGTAGTATGTGTGTGTGTTTTCTTTTCTTGAAATAGCTATATATTTTGCACTCTTACTGAGGAATCTACCAGACTATATTTCTTGTGAGGAAATGAAGATGCAAATCCAAAGAAAACTCAGTTGCATTCACGATTGTGGTCTATAAAACATAATCTTGGAAATTTGACTTATTTGATTCTAATATTTTCAAGGGCAATGACTATATTTTCTTCAAATCTGTAGCAAATATCTATGTGACATGTGTTAAGTGATTGTTCATTAATTATTTAGCAAATCTTTGTTACCCACTATATGTATAGGAAGCTGAACAACTATATTAAATATTTAAAGGACATACAATATTCAGAGTTAGTCCTCTGGACATTTATAATCAGCTGGGAGTTCACAAGTAATGTTGTCCTACAGGATTTCTGGAAACACTTTAAGACTTGAGACACTCACAAGAACTATCATATCATGCCATCATTTATTTTAAATGTGAGTTAAATGGCATGCCTTAGGAATGGGAATTGTTCAAGAAATAATTTCCAATCATCAATAGCACAACTAACTTGTGGGCTAGTTGGTAGAAAGTTCACTTTATTAAATATTGAGTGTTGGAAATGATGTTTTACTGTTTAAGTGTCTTGGCATGCATTGACAAGCTTAAATATTGCTTTCAGAGAACATTAATAGTGATCTCTCCATTTATTCCATTAAGTGATAATGAGAGATGACTAATTATTTTGTGGACCACTCATTAAAAAAGGAGTCAAGATTTGCATTAAAACAAAAAGATAAGATAGCATTATAGGCCTTGATTGAGAACTCAGACTCTGGCTGGCTATGTGGTGTAGCAGTAAAACCTTTGCAGTGCTATCATCCCATATGGGAGCTGGTTCGGGTCCAAGCTACTCCGCTTCAGTCCAGCCCTCTGCTGTGGCCTGGGAAAGCAATGGAAGATGCCCCAAGTCCTCGGGCTCCTGCACCCACATAGGAGACCTGGAAGAAGCTCCTAGCTCCTGGCTTTGGATCAGCCCAGCTCTGGCCATTGTGGTCATTTGGGGAATGAACCAGCAGATAGAGGACCTGTCTGTCTCTGCCTCTCTGTAACTCTGCCTTTCAAATAAATAAATAAATAAATAAATCTTAAAAAAAAGAACTCAGGCTCTGGACTCTGATAGATTGGAGTCAGAATCACAGTTTTCTTGATTAACAAACAGTTTGACATTGGGGCAAATACACATCTCTATATTTGTTGTTTCCTTTACTGCAATAGAGATGATAATGCACAGTGCCAACCTCATAATTGGGGCTTAAGAGAGTACTTGAGATAGGATATATTCAGGGTCAGGTACCAGATTTATTCTGTGGTTCTTAGCCTCTATGAGTTAGGAAGGATCAAGGTGTGAATGTGATGATGTAAAAGAGGAAGTGTCCTGCCACTTTTTCGCCAGTGGCTTAGGTTACTGAGGTCTCATCTGTCCTTAATGTGTTGTACTATGAGAATTAATGGTAAAGCTAGTCTTCAAAAAGTACTTTATACTTTGTATGTCTGTGTGGGTGCAAACTGTTGAAATCTTTACTTAGTATAGAGTTGATCTTCTGTAAGTAATGATAATTAAAAAATTAATCTTAATGAAGAATGGGATGGGAGAGGGAGTAGGAGGTGGGATGGTTTGGGGGTGGGAGGACAGGTATGGGAAGAAGAACTGCTATAATCCAAAAGTTATGCTTATGAAATTTATATTTATTAAATAAAAGCTTTCTATAAAAAAGAGGAAGTGTTTTACCATCTGCCACCTTATAGTTAAGTAACACTGGACAAACTATCTATCTTCTCTGAACCTCCGTATTTAACTGTAAAAATTAATAGTTGCCTTAGGGCTGCTCTGAGTATTATATGATCAAATGTGAAGTACACCGAAAACACTTGGACTTAGCATTAAATGAGAGTTGAAATTGCAATCATTAACATTAGAAGATTATGTGACCTTAAAAATTTGCTCAAAGTGCCCAAATGAAATATGAAGCTAAATGCAACTCGTCCAGTGTGAATCTTGGTTAC
This sequence comes from Oryctolagus cuniculus, assembly GCF_964237555.1. Taxonomy (NCBI): domain Eukaryota; kingdom Metazoa; phylum Chordata; class Mammalia; order Lagomorpha; family Leporidae; genus Oryctolagus; species Oryctolagus cuniculus. The sequence goes on along the minus strand of NC_091435.1, from coordinate 15,992,080 downwards.
TCTGCTGAAAGGTGGGGATTCCTCGTCTACAATTGGCTCCTCAGGATAGGGATCCTAATTAATTTTTTGTCACACCCTATGTCTCCTAGAAGGACAAGTTAGAGGACCAATGGATAAATATCCTATGATTTATTGTCCAAATCAGCACACTTATGTGAGGGAAAGGAGGAGCTTAACTTAGAGAACTTCATGATTTCAAGATGAGTGAAGAACTGTTCAAAGTCAGCTAGGATGTCTAGTTGATCTATAGATCTAGAAAAAGGGTGGGAAATGAGGAGAAGTAGAAAGAAGAAAAACAAGAGTGTAAACCAGTCACCCAACCAGACAATACATGCTCACAGATCCATTCTGGGGTCTCAGTTAACTTATTAGGTAGTCTACAATTGCAGAAACTTCAACTAACATTCTGTGGTCAAAGCTTCAGCACAAGTCTCTGGTGTGCTCATGGCCTAACTGTAAGACATTCATCTCCAAATCCAACCTGCATGTTTGTAGTTTTCCAGATGCCAACATGTCAAGATAGTCGAATGTTGTTCATTTTATACCCAAGACTTACAGGAATTAGAGTTACTGCGTATAAAATCTAGGTTGCATGTCTCCACTCTGGTGGATTTACTGGTTTTATTTTGTTCTGCTTCTCTCCTCCACACTGTCATTTACCAGAAAAGGTTACCCTTCATATATAGAACTAGACTTGAACAAAACTGAGAATTGAGCATGATTTTGCAATCTGAGTTTCCCCTTTATTACATCTCTCCAACCTAAGAGGCACCATATCCAAGCATTGCATTACCTTAGTAAAGGGCCTGCTTGCTCTTGCCCTGCACACTTTGACCCACCATTCCTATGGACATCCTTGACTAGTTAATGCCTGATCCCATTCACTGCTGTAGGTTGGAGCAGTCAACTAACCAATGACTTGAGCAAGTAGATTGCACCTTAGACGTCTTGTAGCCAATGCTACAGTTACTCAACCATTGCTTCTGATGTTGAGGACAATCTGGTAAGTCATACATTATGAGACTTGTAGACACAAAGTTTCTTTAAAAATTATACTGTGTGGTTAACTCCTAGGGATGCCTTTCCCTCAACAGATAGTATTACCTCTCATATTATCCCTTCTTTGAAACAGAAATCACATGGGCTTTTCAGCTGGATCCGCATGCCTTAAGGGCTGATTCTGAGGCCAGAGTGCTGTTTAGGACATCTGCCATTCTATGGGTCTGCTGTGTATCTCACTTCCCATGTTGGATCATTCTCTCCCTTTTTCATTCTATGAGCTAGTATTTGCAGACACTATTTTTGTTTATGTGATCCCTTTGGTTCTTAGTCCTATCATTATGATCAATTGTGAACAGAAATTGATCACTGGGACTAGTGAGATGGCATTAGTACATGCCACCTTGATGGGATTGAATTGGAATCCCCTGGTATGTTTCTAACTCTACCGTTTGAGGTAAGTCAGCTTGAGCATGTCCCGAATTGCACATCTCTTCCCTCTCTTATTCCCACTCTTACATTTAACAGTGATCACTTTTCAGTTAAGTTTCAGCACTTAAGAAGAATTGTGTATTGATTACAGTATTCAACCAAAGGTATTAAGTAGAACAAACAAAAAAAAATACTAAGAAGGATAACATATCAAATTGCTCATCAACAGTCAAGGTGAGGGCTGATCAAGTCACCATTTCTCACAGTGTTCATTTCACTCTAACAGGTTTCCTTTTTGGTGCTCAGTTAGTTGTCACCTATCAAGGAGAACAAGTGGTATTTGTCCCTTTGGGATTGGCTTATTACACTCAGCATAATGTTTTCCAAATTCCTAACAGGGATCACTTTTCAGTTAAAATTTAAACACCTAAGAATAATTGTCTGTTAATTACAGAGTTCAACCAATGGTACTAGAACAAAAAAAAATACTAAAATGCATAAAGTATTACATTGTCCATCAACCGTCAGGACAAGAGCTGATCAAGTCACTGTTTCTCATAGTGTCCATTTCATTTCAACAAGTTTCCCCCTTGGTGCTCAGTTAGTAGTCGCCGATCAGGGAGAACATATGATATTTGTCCCTTTGGGACTGGCTCAATTCATGATGTTTGTCTAAATATGATCAGAGTCAGTGAACTCAGGGGGCTTCCATAGCCTTGGCAGCTCATGAAAAGAGCCTAGGGTGATTACTGAGGCCATAAACAAGAGTGTCAATTTGTTAAGTCAACAACAGGAGTCACTGTGCACTTGCTCCTCATGTAGGATCTTTGTCCTTAGTGTGCTGTACATTGAGATTTAATGCTATAACTAGTACTCAAACAGTATTTTTCACTTTATGTTTCTGTGTGGGAGCAAACTGTTGAACTCTTTACTTAATGTATGCTAAACTGATCTTCTGTATATAAAGAGAAACAAAAATGAATCTTGATGTGAATGGAAGGGGAGAGGGAGTGGTTAAGGGGAGGGTTGTGGGTGGGAGGGACGTTATGGGGGGGGGAAGCCATTGTAATCCATAAGCTGTACTTTGGAAATTTATATTCATTAAATAAAAGTTTGAAAGAAAAAAAATAAAAAAGAAAAAAAAGAAATGGAAATCACAGGAGCTCTTGATTAAAAAACCATTTAGTCCTTTCAGGAAAGGCAATGAGTTCAATTAAAGCCACAGCTGCTGAGATAGAGAAAAAAATACACCTTAAAAATCTACTTTATCTTCATCTAGTTTTTAAAAATCAAGTTCCTTCTTAATTCTGTCTCCCTCCAGCTTTTTTTTTTTTCGATTTAGAATGAAATTTCTGAGCTCCTAGATGTTCATCATCATGGGGTCAATGCAAGCTGTGAAACGTATCTCTTCCCTTTTTTGCTACATAAAGACAAGGTCCATATTTGAAACTTGAAAAGAAAATAAATCTTAACTCTGAACATTATCTTTCAACCAGAACTGACCTTGCTTTCTTCCTCTGTTTCTGAATATCTCACCTGAGCAATCTTTTCTTTTAACATCAAGAAATTGCTGAAGGAAGAAACGTTAGATTTAGTTTTTAATTAACTTTGCCATTGATTTCCACATAACTCTGTATGAGTCACTGTTCTTTAGTGAATGGGATGAAAATCTTAAAGATTAATGGTTGTTCCCAGGGGTTTTTCTTGACCAGGTTCCAGAGACTCTGCTATTTCTTTTTCTTCTGTGAACTCATCCACTTACTCTGTTCTTCACCTTAAAACACATAGGCACACTCAGGAATATGAGCACGTGCATATGTATCAACTATGGTTTCAGGATGAAAGTATCAAGGAGAAAAGCTGGTGATTATGCCCTGCTCTTAGTAGGTTTTAAAAGTTTTGCTATTTCACAATTTTTCTATTCTTCAGTTTTTCTTAGTACAATATGTATTTTAACAAAATTGGTCATGACAAGCATTATAAGCCCGGGATGAAAATTGAGTTATCAATAAATAAAGAAGAAAGATGTTAGTGTACCTTAAAATATTTTGTCATACTGAAAGACAATATATTTTAGATATTAGAAGTTGTTTTACTGTACTTTGTTTCCCATAAATTATTGTAATTGTATGTGAAGAAAAAGAGTAATTCTTCTTGAAATTTAAGAAAAATTTTTAAAATGAGAAAAAATATTATAAAATGTAAAATATAATGACTTGCATATAATTTTTAGTGAAGTAAATACACTTTGCATTTTCTCCTTCTGATATTTTATCAGTTCAGACCACTTTCAGCTAGCTATTCATTATATTTCTTTCTTTCTTTCTTTCTTTTTTTTTTTTTTTTTTGACAGGCAGAGTGGATAGTGAGAGAGAGAGACAGAGAGAAAGGTCTTCCTTTTGCCATTGGGTCACCCTCCAATGGCCGCCACGGCCAGTGCGCTGCGGCTGGCGCACCGCGCTGATCTGAAGGCAAGAGCCAGGTGCTTCTGCTGGTCTCCCATGGGGTGCAGGGCCCAAGCACTTGGGCCATCCTCCATTGCCTTCCCAGGCCACAGCAGAGAGCTGGCCTGGAAGAGGGGCAACCGGGAAAGAATCCAGCGCCCCGACTGGGACTAGAACACCGTGTGCTGGCACCACTAGGTGGAGGATTAGCCTATTGAGCCGCGGTGCCGGCCCATTATATTTCTATCTACTAGTTTTAATGTAAACAACATAATGCATTAGTTTTTTAAAAAATATATTTATTTTATTTATTTGAAGGGCAGAGTTACAGAGAAAAAGGAAGACACACACACACACACACACACAGATATCTTCCATCTGCTTGTTCCTTCCCCAAATAGCCACAACAGGCAGAGCTGGGCGGATCCAAAGCCAGGAGCCCAGAGCTTATTCTGGGTCTCCCACATGGGTATAGGGGCTCAAGTACTTGGGCCATCTTCCAGTGTTTTCCGAGGCAATATTTTTTGTCTTTTTTTTTTTTTTTAAGTTTGATTTAGTTCATTGAACGCCAAGGTGACAGAGAGAGAGAGAGAGAGAGAGAGCGAGCTTTCCTTGGCTGGTTCACTCCACAAATGGCCACAATGGCTGGGGCTGGACCAAGCCAAAGTCATGAGCTTAGTGCCACATGAGTGTTAGGACACAAATACTAGGATCGTCATCTGTTGTCTTCCCAGGTGCATTAGCTGGGCACCTGATCATAAGCACAGTATGGCCAGGATTATAACCAACACTCCATTATGGGATGCTGGTGTTGCAGGCGGAAGCTTAACCTGCTGTACCACAGTGCTGGCCCCTGAAAGAGCCTTCTGATGAGCCACTCTCTCTCTTTCCAGTCTTTCCTTCAATTCTCTCTGCCTCAGCCCTGGGGATTGCTACCTGTCATGCTCATTGCTCCTCTGCACTTTAAATTTAGCTGCATCAAATTCATTTTCCTTCAAATATTGTGACTGTCTTCTCTCATTTCAATGGCCCCCAATACGCTGCTTTCTTAGATTGGAACACTTGTCTGCCCCATCTTACGTACCTCCTTTCTTGACTATGTCTGTGTCATCTTGCAGAGTCCTCCCCCCCCCCCCCGCCCCAGTTAAATGCTTCTGCATGCTGCCCCAGCTACTGACTTCCACTGAGGAATTTCTGATTCTTCTTTGAGTAATGGCCTGAATTTCTTCTTCATTTCGTAATAAACAATGGGAGGTCAGTGACCATACCTCTTCACCTGTGGAGAATGTGGTGCCAAGAATGCAGCAGATACTGAATTTTGGAACTTATTTTTACTTGTTAATATCCTTTTTATGGTATACTCAATGTTCCAGGTACTGTTTAAACCACTTAGAAAATTTGGTTTTAGAACAGTGATGTATTCCTCTGTGATGATAACCAGGTACTTAGTATAAACTAAAGATAATTTTTAACTTGGCCCCCAGTGATGGTGTTTGTATAACAGTTAAGAATATCCTTCGAAGTAACAAACTCAACCACTGAAGAGAGTCACTGGCAACAAGTACAGAGGAACAAATCAAGACTCAAACTTTTTCTGGAAAAAAAAACCCTGTTGTTTATTATTATTTAGAAAGCACACACAACAATTTATTGAGGCAAAAGAGAAAATGCAAAATAAGTGAGCATACAAATTCATTTCAAAAAGAACTGATGTCACCTCCCACGTAGTATCTATGTGAACTTTTAAAATTTCGTATTTCTTATATCTGTATACATAATCAGATTATGGATATAGATATATGGAAACACATCATACACTCAAAGAAATCTTCTCTCCAAAAATATTTGGTGAGCACATCCACTTTCTTCCCCTAAATTTTCAACAATATTTTCTCAGTTCATGCCACTGTCTCTTTTCTCTGAGTTCGTCTCTGATGACAAGTAAGGATACTTGTGAAGGAAGATTTCCCCTTAGTTCTTGACTTTTTCTTTAATTTTTTCTGATTTTTGAGTGAGATTCCAAGTTCTTCCATGATGGCATTGAAAGAGAGACACTAGAGGACATGAAATAAGACAGCATCAGCTTAACCGAGCCTGTGTCCCTCCTGCCATTGACCTGTCACTGCTGGGGTCTTAGGAACACAACACGATGGTCTCAGGGAAATTCTGCCATAACCAATTGGCTCCCATCACTTCCTCCTCCACCCACTGGCCACCCACTTTTTCTACTTGGGCAAGCGGTGGGATTTCATTCACAAATGCACAGTATAAAACGACCCAGTTAGAAAAAAAAGAAAACAAAAAACCAAGACTCTCAAAATAGAAAACTTACCTTTGCTGAGACACCAAAATAGAGTTAAATTAAGTCATTGCCCCCATTGAGATGATCCAAACATTGATAGGTTTATCAAGGCATACGGACACTTCAGTAATGCTATAGAAAATGAACAAACCTTCTCTACACCAAGGCTTTGTTTTTTTCTCCCATGAAACCTTACTTTGTTCCTAAAATAAAATCTAATTCTTGATGACTTTCCTTTCTGATAAAAAAAAAGAAAAAAAACAATTTTAAATTGTATATTTTCTCCAAAAAAAAAAACAGAGATTCTGGCAGCAGCAATGATGCAGCTGTGGTTGAAATGAAAAATAATGTGGTAGTGAACTACACAGCAAAGTTGATGCAATATAACAAAAGAAAATGGCATTATGATTATAAAATGCTATGCATATGCAGATGATATATATGAGTATATATATATGCATATCCACTACAGTTACACTATGTCTGTTCACATGCACAGTATATAAATGACCAAATAAAACATAATTTGCTGTAATTTCTTTTAGATCTTTGAGTGATAGATTCAATCTTATATGGGGTTCTATAAAGCAGTTATTTAATGAGGTTACTATTAACCCATCTTTTAGTGAGAAATCCAAGTACAAAACTACAAAGAGCTCATGATTCTATTTATATGAAGTATTTAACATAGTCAAACTCACAGGAGCAGAGAGTGAGCTGTGTCTCACTAGAGGTTAGAAGGAGGGGACAATGGGTACAGTTGCTATTCACTGGGTATAAAAGTTTCAGTTATGCAGGATGAATGAATTCTAGACATAAGCTGTACAACATCGTACCTAGAGTTAATAGCAGTATATTGTTATAGGATTAAAATTTGTTAAGTGGGTAGCTCTCAAGTGTTATTCCTACCATAAAAAAAATCTTCCAAAAACTCGAGACCTTTAGTAAAGCTTATGGGAGTGCAAATATCGCTTCTGTCCCTTTAGCTCACAAAATGGATATGGCTAAAAGTCAAATGACAAAATGAAATTAGTTGATTTCTCTAAGGTTGGGAATGCCTTAAAAGAAGAAATTGGCGTCCTGTGTTTGCAAAGTACTCACTGTCTAGTGTGATTCTTGCATATCCCTGTGCATCATGTATTTTGGAAAATTTACAATTTAAGGAGTGGACATTGGCCAAGCAGTTAAGATGTCTGTATCTCATATCAGAGTGTTTGTGTTCAAGTCCCAGCTCTAGCTATTGACTCAAGTCTCCCGCTAATGCAGACCAGTGGGAGGCAGCAGTGATGGTTCAGGTAATTGGGTTCCTACCACCCACATTGGAAACCTAGATTATGTTCCTAGCTTGTGATTCCAGTGCCAGCCCAGCCCCAGCCATTGCAGGCATTTGGGGAGTGAACCAGCACTTGGATGATCTCTCCACGTCCACCTTCCACCACCCCCACCTCCCAGATTAAAAAAAAAATGAAAGTTTACATTCACTTTGTTTCAAAAAGGACTTGATACTAGTTTAGATAAGTAGTAATTTTAAAAATTTTCTACTGAATTGAAAATCAGATGTAGAAATTTAGGTTCTGGATATCAACTTTTTGGCTACCAGAGAAAAAACAAGTTGTTTGTATGCCACTTGTATGAAATTTTTTGCTCTTTTAACATGATTTAATTTCATTTCCACTTCTCTATGCTACGAAAACAATGAAAATCCAGACCTTACATGTTAATTTTATTTCAAGTGGTAAGCTGTGGCTTCAGTAAATTTAGAGATGTCATGCCACACAAAGAAAAAATTCCAAAGTGTTTTCTTATGAATTACACATCAAAAAATGTTGCAGCAAGTATACCGCAAATGAATCATAATTTTTTAAAAATATTTTCCATGTAAGGTTTATATATGTTGCAAATAAGATCCAATGGTCATTTTATACTGTCATTCTGATAGATAATGCTGTATTAGGACTTTGGGAACTCTGCTGAGAAATTTCTTTCAGTGGAAGAAGGTTTGTTAGCACAAGGCATTTCTGGTTTTAGGAAGATCAATAAAATGGAAGGAGGCAATGAAGGAAAGGGAATATCAGGAGATTTACAAACACTTGATATATAAACCTTATTTGTAAGTTTATAAAGGAGTTATACTCTTCATATAGATGGAGAAATTTACTATTAGAGATATTAAATAACTTAAGAGGAAAATCCTTTATTTAATTATTTGTTACAATTTTTAGAGATTTATTTATTAATTACAGAGAGAGAGGCAGACACACACACACACACACACACACAGATATCTTCCATCTGCTAGTTCACTACCCAGATGACTGCAACAGCCAGCACCGGCCAGGCTGAAGCCAGAAGCCAGAAGCCAGGAGCTTCATCCAGTCTTCCATGTGAGTGCCAGGGGCTCAAACAGTTCAGCATCCTCCACTGCTTCTCCCAGACCATTAGCAAGGAGCTAGATCATCAGTGGAGCAGCCAGGACAAGAACCAGCATCTGTATGAGATGCTGACATCGCAGGTGGTGGCTTTACCTGCTACACCACAGCACTGGCCCCAGGAAACTCTCTATTTGAACTCAGTCCATTTGGACTGCCAAAATCCAATTGCTTTCCCTGGAAATTGTCTAGCTACATCTTGATTCTTATTTTTTATCACAATAGATAGCTTTGTGAATTGTTTTCCCATAAAAATATAAGTTGAGATGTTCCAATCTTTCTGTTTCATTTGAGCTCCCAAGTATTTCATTTTAGACCTCTCATTTCATTTTACACTGAAACAGCTAAAATCAATCTCCAGGTGTGGCTTCCATAAAAGATACAATGAGGAAAAGACGCATTGAAACCTCCTTTTCCGATTTTTGGTAGAGAGACAGTCATAGATCCTATCATATTAATACGGCTAAAATGTTTACAATTTTTCTTTAAAAAAGAAATCCTTCCCCCAAAGTTTAGACTTCTCTGTTACTACAAACATCAGATTCTTTAGATTACCCCAAATATTTATTTATTGCTGCTTGTGTGAGGGTGAATACAACCACGTTATTTTTGGTGGTCTGATTTCTCTGTCTTTGGTCACAATGATTTCTTTTTGAGTCTCATTTTGTCTCCAACTGTCAAAAAGAAAATGGCAAGATATTGGGGCTGACCTTTCTGTTTTTTCAAGTTTTGCTGTAGTCACAAAGAAAGATGACCTTTAAGGTCCCTTGGCCATGAGTCCAAATAAACCACACATTCTCATATCCACAGGAAATGAAAGTATGAAGGTCATCTCTCAGTCCAGAGTGGCATGGGAGGGGCTCATATTCATTAACTAATTTTTCTTTTATAATCTCAGTATTCATGCACATGTATAAAGTTTGACTTTGTAAATCAGAATCAAAATTAAGTAGTTTCTCAAGCTTCTTTTTCTGGGCTTGGGCTTTTATGAACTCCTTTATTTTCATAAAGCCATAAGATCATTATTATTATTATTATTATTATTATTTGACAGGCAGAGTGGACAGTGAGAGAGAAAGACAGAGAGAAAGGTCTTCCTTTGCCATTGGTTCACCCTCCAATGGCCGCCGTGGCTGGTGCACCGCGCTGATCCGATGGCAGGAGCCAGGTGCTTCTCCTGGTCTCCCATGGGGTGCAGGGCCCAAGTACTTGAGCCATCCTCCACTGCACTCCCTGGCCACAGCAGAGAGCTGGCCTGGAAGAGGGGCAACCGGGACAGAATCCGGCGCCCTGACCGGGACTAGAACCTGGTGTGCTGGCGCCACAAGGTGGAGAATTAGCCTAGTGAGCCGCGGCGCTGGCCTATTTTTAAACATCAGAGTTGAAATCTGTCATCCCTAAGTACATTCATCTAACTCCTTCCTTCAACAGGCGGCAGAAGCAAAGGAATGCTACCAGTAACACTGTCTGGGGTTTCAGGGACTGGAAATTCCTTGGCTAGCCTGGATTCTAGGTCCTGCTACTTATCTCTAGTGGGCAGAGCTCATATTTTAATGGATCTAATTGTGGCCACTAATTATTCCTTGGAATTGGCCCCTGGCATCAGAGTGCTGTAGTTAAAAGTTCTATTGTGTTCCTTATTATCTGTGTTGGACTGGGTGAGGTCTTATCTTTTTTTTTTTCTTTAAGATTTATTTATTTATTTGAAAGTCAGAGTTATAGAGAAGGAGGGTAGAGGCATAGAGAGAGAGAGAGAGTGAGGGAGAGAAAGAGAGAGAGAGAGGTCTTCCTTCTGCTGGTTCACTCCCCAAATGACTGCCATGGCTGTGGCTGGGCCAAGCCAAAACCAGGAGCCAGGAGCTTCATCCAGGTCTCCCACATGGGTACAGGGGCCCAAAGGCTTGGGCCATCTTCTGCTGCTTTCCCAGGATTATTAGCAGGGAACTGGATCAGAACTGGAGCAACTGGGACTCAAACCAACACCCATATGGAATGCCAGCACTGCAAGCGGTGGCTTTCTCTACTTATCCAGAGTCCCTATTTTCTCTTTGACTCAATTTCCTAAAATATAAAATGGGCAAGTTGTAGAACCCTTTTCCTAGAGTGATTATGAGAATTCGATGAGCTGATATATATAAAATATGCAGCTCAATACTTGGCAAAGTATAATTATGCTTTTTATTCAAAATAAGATTTTATACATCACAGTGAAAATATTTAACTCTGTGGCATTCACTGATTTTTCTTTTTTTTTTTCTTTCTTTTTTTTTTTTTTTTGACAGGCAGAGTTAGACAGTGAGAGAGAGAGAGAGATACAGAGAGAAAGGTCTTCCTTTCTGTTGGTTCACCCTCTAAGTGCACCACGCTGATCCGAAGACAGGAGCCAGGTACTTATCCTGGTCTCCCATGGGGTGCAGGGCCCAAGCACTTGGGCCATCCTCCACTGCACTCCCGGGCCACAGCAGAGAGCTGGCCTGGAAGAGGAGCAACCGGGACAGAATCCGGTGCCCCAACCGAGACTAGAACCCGGGTGCCGGCGCTGCAGGCGGAGGATTAGCCAAGTGAGCTGCAGTGAGGCCCAGCACTCACTGATTTTATTTCATGAATTTGCTCTACTTAACAATTTCTGTGTTGTTTATACCAGTGTTTCAGTTAAAATCATAAAATTTCAACACCTGCTATTACTTGTTTTGGCCAATCCATAACACATTTCGAAGTTTAATGAATAGCAGGCATTATGACAGCTTGTGTGATGCTTATGAAGGATAGGTGCTCAAACATGAGAAGGAAATAAAAGCTAACTTTGATCCTATTGTCATTTAAAAAATAACATCTCTGTTTATGAACCTGTTTTAAAGAATCCCTGCGATGATGTGTGATGGGAAATTCACAAACATACGGATTTACAGGAATAATGTATAATAGTATCATTTATACTGCTCCTGACACAGCCAAAAGTGGGGTGTGTGTGTGTGTGTGTGTGTGAACATGTGTGTGAGTCTGTGTGAGAGACTTTTCTGTTACAGGAATGGAAATTAAGAAATGGAAGCGAGCTGCAGAGACTGCACCTGGAACTTCCACTAGAACTGCACCCCTCCCCCTCCAGGAAGAGAAATTTTCTTGTTCGCCTGGGTTTTGCAGAAAGTCATTTCCTTTGGCTTCTTCCAGGCACGTGCTGTGTCCCTCATGGGTTCCTTTTCCTTACCTTCTGCCTCCTTTTGCTTTCTTTCACCCTCCCCTTTGGCTTCTCTTTCTAACTGTTGACTGCACCTCCTTTGGATTAACCCCAGATATGTGATTTCTTGTTATTAGCTTGAGCCTGAATATAAATTATATCTTCTCTCCTTATCTTCTTGTTGCAACTGTTACCCTAGAAGTGGTGGAAGGTCCAATAATGTTCTTTCTATTTTGTACCTAAATATGTAGTCTCAGAAGTTAATGGTCCAGGAGAAGAGAACTTAAAAAAAAGTTACAGGGGAGGGAGAGAGGTTATCTGTTTAGAATTGTATCTATGAAATATATGATATCTGTTCACTTTATATTAATACAAAATTTTTTAAAAAGTTGAAGGGAAAATTCTGCTACAATTTGACCTGATTTTTCAGTCGCTAAAAAATTAATATTTCTGAGGTTGGGTTTCTTACTGCTTGCAAACTTGGCATCAGATTGTGAATGCCAAATTGATATCTTACTGTCAATTTCTCATGACTGCATTCAGTTACTCCATTCACTGGTGCATTTAGGTGAACATTTTGAAGAACTGCTTTGGGTACAGGTACCTTTAAGAAATTTCCTTACTGCTTTCAAGAAGTTCTGTCCTAGCCAATAATCTAATATGAAACTTACATTTTGTGTAGGTTTCTCCTTTAATTTGCCAGACTCCTGTTCAAAGACATTTGAAGCACTCTGTGACATTGTCTAATAAATTTTCATATTACTTATGAAAGAGATGAATGCATGCAATACTGTCATCATTTTATAGATGTAAGATCCGTTATTTCATGTAAGACCACTTATAATTTGAAAGTAAGCTATGATTTGAAGCCTTTGGAAGACCATTTTCAGTAAAATATAGAATATCAAGGGAATAGATTTATGAGAAATAATGGGATTATTACTACTATTATTATTATTTTCTTGGTTTGGTTAAATTATTGCCATAATTCCATGGAATCAGTGTCTCAAAGATTTTTTTTAACTAAACACTAATATCTTCAACATTTTTTAGCTTCAAAATGTAATGTGGGAATAAATCTACATGTTTTGGGCCTACAGTCAGGAAACATTAAGGAATAATGGAAGAAAAATTTTATTCATATGAGACTTTGGTGTCATTTAACTGCACCCAGAATTTGCTTCTTCATGGTATAATTGATGATCTGAAGTTCAGCTCAGGTTTCAATCATTCCACACCAATTATGGGAAGGTCCCTTGAGGAAGATTCTTGGAATATTTATATGTGCACTATTTTTGTGTAAAGTTCTTGCATTCTAGAACTAGGATTGGGCATCATTTGCTCTGGTTTTTCTGGGTTTATACAGTATCCATAGGCCATCTGTCATGCCCCTATCCTTGGAATTTTTAAGAACTGGATCATACACATTGAGTATGAATATACATTTTATTAACTTCCAGAATAGTATTTATTTTGATTTGTATCTGGGCACTAATAGGGGAGCTGAAATTCATCACTGGTGTCTCTGCCAAGAACCTTGGGATGGAGGAAATCTAAACACTGAGATAAAACTTCCCAGGGTGTTCATGCACTCATATCCCAACCTCTGATTCACAGCCCCTACTGGATCACCTCATTTCCCTGTACCTCCAAGGCTTTAAACCCAATAGGTAAGCCTACATGAAAGCTTTTATCTTCCCTTCCTTTGGCTGTAACCTGTAGAGTCGTCTGGCTCATTTTTCTAGCTCTTTTAATGTCATATTTTCACCACTTTAGTGTCATCTCTTCTCCCTATTTCATTTTTTTTCCCATCCCTGGGATCTAGTGTCAACAGTTTCACCTTCTCAGATGCTAGATTTAAGTTTTTCTATTTGCATGAATGCATATGCTAGAATTCCTTGTTCCCTTATTTGAATTCTTCAAACCATAAAAAATTACCTATGGGGGCCACAATATTGCTTGATGATATGGGATATACAAAGATTCCCTTTCTGATTCACTTTTATTTAGAGATTTCTTTTAGAAACCTGTTTGCCTATTAAGATAAATGTATTATGGAATGGCATGCATCGTCCATGTTGATTTTGATTTTCATTTTTCCAAGAATTCTTAAAAGAAATTATTCACATGGGGTAGCTGTCCAGTGGTGTCCAACCCAAAATCTCAAGGGGGAGGGGACTGTAGTCTCATTCTCTTCTAACATTAAGGATAATTTCATGGAAAGCTTTGAAAAATGGGACTCACATTGAGACACCTAAACATTTTGATATTGATCCATATGTTCTCTTCCAATTCTAAATTCCAACCTTTGCCCCACTTGTAAAGTTGCAGTGAGGGCTTTATATGCATTGCCCTCAAGGTTGGGATGCTATAGGAAGAAAAAAGAAGAATCAAATTTGAAGCTTTGAACTCTTAAATAGCCTTTTGTGGATCTACAGAAGACATCTCAGTCTTTGAAGCTATTAATTATATAGCCAGGTATTTGAAAGAAGGAAAAAGCTGGTGCTTTGAATTCTGCAAGTTTGACATTAAATATCAAATATAGACCTTTGAGAACACAGACTACAGGGTTCATTATAGAGTGAAGATAGAATTGATGTGTGTCTTCTACCAAGGAGGAAAGTCCAACCATGTGAGAACCACAGCTTTATCCAAATGCTGTGAGCACCCAAGAATTGCCCTCTCATCTGTCATTTAGGTCCTGTTAGGGTCACATTCCTTGGGATAAAACAGCCTGATAGATGGAGGAAGGAAGGCAGAGAACACAGAGAAATCCTATCGCCGTTCTGTCTTAATCTCTCAGAGAAGGCAGTGACTCCTGAAGAGAAATGTCATCAGGGCCTATCCTCAGGCCAGGCCAAGACTGTCTATTGAGTCTCTCAGAGCTTCTCAATCTCACTGCAGGGCAGCTGAAACTCCTCCGTGCTCCAGAACAAACACAAATATGGCAGATGGGTTTGAAGAGGGGGACGCAAAGTGGTCTGCCCAAGTAGGTCAGATATTTCTGCAATGAGGATAACTGTCAGTTGAGCCAGAGGAAAGCAAATTTCTTGGCTAACAAATGGCAGGAATATGAATTTCAATTCAAAACTCCCATAGTGCTTTTGTATTTTCTGGAGTTACTGTCAGGGGCCAGTGTGACTTTGTCCCTGGTCCTCTTATTTATCTCTGATGTCCTGCACTGAAGCCCTGAGATTATTCTGTAAGGATTGTCTTCCCTTGTCTTTATTATGACAAGGACCTACTCCAATTTAGCAGCTCAGAGGGTAAGCAGGGCCATAAAAATAGCTTCCCATAAATTTGTAGTCTGCCCCTTGTCCTAAAGGGAATGTTCCTTACCTCCAGGTAAATTAAGCCTGATGTAGAGTTTTAGTTGTCCATAAGGCATGTAGTGTACTTGGTACACTAGGGACAACTAATATAGAGAGTCCTTGGGGGAAGTCGTGCTTCTTCTCTAAATAACTGAACTCAACTCAGATGTCCCCTCCTCTGCTTGTAGATCTTGTAAACTCAAGAATATTCAATTTTGGTTTAAAATATTGTCTTTTGGCTGGCTAATGACTACTTTAACATTGTTCTCTCCTCTACCTTACTTGTTCTTTTCTTTCTGAGGGCAATATAGGATGAGGAAAGGTTCCAGAGGTCCCAGTGAAGTAGGCGGGCATACAGGTTAAAATTTATGAGGTTTGTGAGCTGGAAGACCATGCCTTTACCACGCCCCTGTGTGACCTCATGCCCTTACCTGGTCACACTGAGTGTTCACCGGACAATCAGGTTAATTGACCACTCCCCTTTGAAAGTGGATTAAAAGCCTGGGACACGGTGTGTCCACACTTTTTCCTTTCCCTGGCCTCTTGCCAGTACGGGGCTGGCTGCAGCATTGTGCTTCCAGGGTGCGTGGCCTTCAGGCCACCTTGCCCCATGCTTGCTGGCCTAGATGCTCCTCCATGTGGCTGGTTCCTGGTACTCAGTATGAACCTAGATCTACCTCTCTTTCATAGATAAAGCTCTCACTCTCCTATGCATCTTTTGCACTGAATAAAAGCTTAAAAATGAACCATGCTGCCTCGGTCATTTATGCTGGTATTCAGAATTCTCTAAATATTAGGCAAGAACCCACATGGGCTTATTAATATTAGGAATTTATTAATAAGCATATGGTGATATCATATGGCACCCCAAATTCCTGTATCATATTTGGCACCGCAGATGGGACTTTTGGGGAACTTTAAGGGGCCACATTCTGTGTATTTTAGGGGGCCAAATTCCGATATCACCAGGAGTACTGGTCCATGGCTACTATCTATCTTTGGCTTCCACTGGGATATGAGATCCTACCAGATCATAGACCCTGGTCTTTGTCTCTGCTGTGTCCCTTGAGATGCCCAAGGTCCCACCATTGCCATGTGAAGTCCATATACTGTTTTTTGCCTCCAACCTCTAGTATTCCAGATTATTGATTCTCTCAGCCCTTCCACAAGGCTTTTAGGTGGGAAAAGCTGTGGATTTGGATTTCTGTGTTTTTCCTGGCATTCTCTGGGATTCAGGAAGATCCTGTGAAGTTTTCCCAGGCTACTACTTAGATACTTTTATTTTGTCATTCAGTAGACACTTGGGTGTAAGACTTCTCTCCAAGTCTTGATACCTCCTGGGCTACATTCTGTGGAGCAAGGACATCTATTTTCCTTTATCTTTCTTTGGAATGGACTCAGGGATGGTCATTAGGCTTCTTTTAAGGACTCAGGTAACATGTAATCATTTATGACTTGCCCCCAGTTGTCTTTTTTAATAGTAATTAAAAAATTTGGTCTGGGGTCGGAAAAGAAGGTAAGAAAATAAATCATCTGTATTTTCCCAAGTTTAACAAGCTGGGTTATGGCTATTGCTAATTATAGATAAATTTTTTGAATTAAACAACTAACCAACTCAATACAACATCTGGATCTTACCATTGAAACCATGGTTTTCAAGATTTCTATCTGTCTGAAAAATTGGCAAAGATGACATATAATTCAAAAGTTGAGTGTTAACTCACTTTTAGCCTGGAGGTGGTTTGTAGAAAAATGCAGTGCCTGATGATAGGGAGAAAGGCAGGGTTAAAAAAAAAATAGTGGAAAATAAGTGCATGTTGTTCTTTCCCTTTGTTTCTCCTGTCTATGTTAAGCAGAATTGCTTCAGCTCCATTTACAGAATGGAGTTTTGTTTTCTGCTCCAGCCCCATTTATCTCTGCCTTTCCTGAATTGTGAATATATAACCAGTTGGACAGCTTTGGCTAGCTTCCTAGGTACACACTTTTTAAAAAAATCTAATCTGTAGGATCATCCTCTCAACAAAGTCAAAAAACACCACTTTTTTTTTAACTTCAGCAAAGTCAAAAAACTACTCCACTTTTGTAACTTTCAAGGTGTTTGCAATGATTTGTTTCTAACTCATTGGAAGGGCACCCTCTTGCTCCTGGAGGCTATAATGGCTGTTGTGCCATTTTCTCTGTGTCAAGAGCAGGTTGTTCTACCTTAAATTGTTGTCAGGGCAAAGTAATTCTATTTATTGGAATAAGAATTTAATCTGTTTGACAGAGATACATGACCATAGAAAAGATCGATCAACAAAAGTTTTTATTTTCATTGCTTTTGTATTTTTATTTCCTTTCTATTTCTACTAGATTTTTAAAAATATCGTGATTGAAAGAGAACTTCAAATGTACCCTCCTGATTCCACCAATGAAGAAAATGAGATTTTTCAATCTGCCTTTGCCATTTAGCAACAGTATGAAGACTTAAATTCTTGGCTTCTAATTCCTATGTCACCTGTCTGGTGGTACACACATCTTTTAGAGTCTGTGTGCTTTGTAAGACAGTATCAACTTGTACAGGAAGGATAATGTTTATAAAAGTGAATTCCAAATGGATTTAAGTTGCTTCCTGGCATCACTGATAACTAATGAATGTTTGGACTTCCAGGTAAAGGAAATACTCTTTGCACAATTATAAAAATAACTTGATTAAAGAGACTTCTGCATGTCACTTACTAAATAAGTTGATCAGACCACAGAAAAAGGGGAGCTTCATACACCTCAATTATCTGAAAATATACCAAATTTGAGCAAATTATCTTCAGACAGTAGTTTCTTAGTTTTTAAGGTTGGTACAGACTGATTAGGGTAGCCTTCTTTTGTGAAGCTGACAAATCTAAATATTTGAATCTTTTATGTCTGAGTATTCTCCATATAGTTGAAAACTGAACAGAAAGACAATTCTGGTCGTTAATTTTTTTAATTGCCAGTAAGGAGTTCTGTTACTTCATTTCATCTTTCAGGTAGGTCTCACTACTTTTGTGTCTATTCACATTATGACATGAACACAAGTTGTGTAATTTGGTTCATTAGCTGTATTTGTGTCTACAGCAACAAAGTTCAGATTCTCCATGGTGCAAAACCACACAATGCATTTTTGATGTTAACTTTCTGTCCCAAGAATGCCCTCATGTTTGCAAACAGAAATCATTTAAAAATTCGAGCAAGAATCGCATTCTCTGTGATACCAATCTCTGTGGGGAGAATTTTGAAAGCAAATATAATTTTAATATGCTTATGCATCTGGACATAAAATTCCATAACTGTGAGGCGCATAATGAGATGGTTCCTAAAGGCGAGTTAAAACTGCAGCACCAAGCAGAAATTTTTCATTTCCTGTAAGAGTTAATTAATAATGCCATTTGGCACAGTTAGATGTGCAGAAAATAGTACAATAATACAAGTGCTTTGCTTTCCTTTTGCTTTTAAAGGCTGTACAGGCTACTTTTAAATTGCTTCCTAGGAACATACCTTGTAGTAGAAGGCTCATGTGCTTGAAAACTAATTGAGATTATTGTGGTACTATTTTACCATACGCGGCTCATATAAAATATAACACAATGCCAGTTAATTGCAGTGAGGTTTTTGGGAGTGATTTTCCTGTGGTAGGTTTATAATCATATGACTAAGCTTATTTTCCTAACAGCATTCCCAGCCACCATTCAGTCCTTAGGTAATTCCAATTTGTAGAGAAACTCTAAGGTAATTAATGTACAGTTATAATCTGAAATAAAGTAGAAATATACAGCTTTATGTCTTCCTCTATCATGTTAAAGACAGATTTATTAGGAAATAAATTATACAACATGTAATTCATTGTTCAGTCTTTTAATACTTCTTTATTCTCTTGCTAACCTTAAACAATATTTTACAAAGTGTGATCCACAGATGACCTGCTGTTTAATAAGAATTCAGGCTTACCAGCTGATTTGAAGTAAAACTGCACATTCAAACTAGTTTAAGTAAAAATTCATGTTTTCTAACTATTTTTAAGTAAAGCAATTGTATTTAGGACTATTGAGAAAATTTTCATGTGAGAAAAACTGTTTTTTAAAAAAACACCATTGTGGTGAAGGTAATTTTAGAAAGGCTCAGGTACATTACCTAGTTTTAGATAAAACTTATATTCATTCTAATTTTTGTGAAAATTGCTATGTTGTAAGCATTAATTTTCTGTGTCTACTGAAAATGAAGATTACTAGACTGTAGCGACTGAGAAAGTGGGTCAGGAAGTAGAATCAGTGAACTGTAGTTTAGTTTCCTCAGGTGATTCTGATTTACACCAATGTCTGGGAAGTAATGATGCAGACACAGAATTTGAAATTCTTTCATGTTCAAGACTTTTTTTTCCTAAATTTCTTGTGCAATACGATGACTTCTGGGTGAGAGGGCGAGAGGTCATTGTCATTTTATTAATCATTTACATGATAGCAAGAATGGGCTTTTTCAGTGGTAGAATAAAAGAACAAAAAGGAGAGTATAAAGAACATGGGTACCTGAAACTAACTGAGGTTACTCAAGGGAGAAAGGGGCAGAGAGAGAGAGAGAGCGAGAACGAGCGAGCAATAAGTATACACTTGATAATTTTGAGTAGGGCAAATCCTATATTTCACAACTAAACATGCAGATTATCGGTTCATGAAATTTCTCTCTCAAGGCTATGCAGTCTCTTCTTGAATTTTCCAAGGAAAAAGTCCATTGATTATTGAATGTTACATGTGTGTTATGTAAATTACTTGGAATTAATGGTTCTACCTTTAGACTTAATAAATTTATAAAGAGCAATGATTTGTTGAGCTCCAATTATAAGCATAAATTTATGCTTCAGGTTATGGATTCTCAGATCTTCCTGTACATTGGAATTAACTGGACATGTGAACAACAACAACAAACCAAAAACAACTCTGCTATTGTCTTAGCCCAACTAATTAAGTCAGAATTTCTAGAGATGAGATACAGAACCTCCAGTAGAGATCATAATATATTGCCAATTTGAGTCCTTCTCTTCAGCACAGTGATCTTGACATTGATTTTTATTGCTTGTGCAAAGGAACTTGATCTTACAGACAGAGTTTGAATTTCTACATTAGTAAGCTTTTTTTCTAAACCAAGTTCTGTTTTCAGATACTTGATAAATTCTACTTACTGCCCACATAACCAGAGAGCAACACTATTTTCTCTAGAAGGAACCAATATTTATTAGTAGTACTTTCATAAATGATTTCATTTTTAATGTCATAATGTTATTTCATTTACGTCTCATTGAAAATGTGTAAAGTCAATAGTATCACATAATTTAAAAGAAAAATTGAAGATCAGAGAAATTAAAATTTTACTCCAAATAGTAAATATCATTTATTGAATAGCTATTATGTGCCAGGCACAGTGCTAACTGTTTTATACATTATCCCAAGATGAGATATTTATGATCATACCAGTGTTCTCGTGAAGATGTCCTGCAGAACCTGGGAGTATCAAGATGCTTTAGGAAAAAAGGGTTTGTGACCTAATAGGCTTGGAAAATGCTGAATTATATTCTGTCTTTTTGGAAATCCTTAGTGCAATAAATGCATGGAGATATCATGCAGTAAGGAATGTTTCTTGTGATGATCTATCAGTTATTAAACTACGAAAATCTTATTTGAAAAATGTTTGCCAGTGGAACCCATTTAAAAAAATACTCCTTCAAAAACAATTTTATATGCTAGAAATGATGTTCTAGTACTACATGCTGAGAAAACCAAACTCTGAGGAATTCAGTAATGTTCTTACTACAACTTAGAATTTAAGTTTGGCTGACTTAGAAAATTCTCCTCAGAGTCTGAAGTCTGTGATTCTATCTTACTGATATCTATTTCTCTCGTAGTGAACTTCAATTAAATTGTTGAAAGCATCAAATATAATTACATGCATAAAAACCTTTTGACAGACATAAAATAGTATGTAATTATAAAATCAAGTGATATACAGTCAAAAGTTGTATACAAATATTAATTTTTGCAAGGGGTCATTTTTTTCTCTGAATCTTCTAATTATACTTTTAAAAGATGATATCTGTAGAAAGGCAATTTTTGTTAGTCACTGTTAACGCTGATTGTCTATACATCATCAATCGCCCTGGAATACTTTAACATTTTGGTAGTATTTTGGGACATTAAATTGTCCTGAGACTAATAAAATGATGTAGTTCATAGTTTTTCTATATTGAATCAATGAAATATGAAACTAAGATGAATGTAATAATGTAATTATTTCAACAACTGATTCTATTGGTTATGAAAGCAGGAGTTCTAACCTGGGACAAACACTAAGTTTTTCTACTTCAATAACAGTAAATAACTATTAGTGCAATTTGCAGATATCTTCATAAAAGTACATAAAAAGGCTAAGAAGGAACCAGGACAATAGTCGACTTTCTTGAACATGTGTTACTGGAGAAATACAGGGTGGGCTGGAGAGACTGAAGATGAAAAAACTGGAGATCATTTAAAGCTAAGCAAAGAGAAAGCAATGCCCCCAAATCTCACAGACATCATGTCTCTGCTCCTGAGGAATGTGTTTTAGGGGACCATCTGCATATCCTAAGGTAATTTCATTAAGGAAACAAAACCAGCTGATCCCATATTGAGGGAAGATGAAAGACATCTTCAGTGCCCCTACTCATGTGAAGGGGAAACAAGCCCCGAGGGAGTAGCAGACATTCTCTGTCGCAACAAATTAAGCATGCAATGGGCTTTCTGTGTCACCAAGTTGAGTTAGTGTGGGGATTATTTACAGCACTTTGAATGCAGGTGGGAAATAAATCCACAGAGGTCTGTAACTAATACGTATGGAAATTCTTTCCTCTATTTTCTCTTCCTTGCCCTTCTCTCCAACACACTTGGAATGAATTAATAATGGTGATGGGTCCAGAGAAACAAGGGTGAATGTGGCAATGTGCAGAAAAGATTGCTCCAAGAACAATCACTCTACCCTGGGACAGTGGGAAGGAAAGACGTTCATCAGTGCAAAGAGTGAGGCCAAGTGTGAAGTAAACAGGAGATGCTATGAATTAGTTCATAGCTTAGACCTTTGTTTGGATCTTCAGGGAAATAACACATCGCTTAAAAAAAAATCACTGTTCCTTAGAATCTAGAATCTTAGAATCTACAGAAGATTGTTTAACTCTACAAGGAACTATTGTCTGAGAGCTGGACATCAGTGCATTTCTGCCCAGGAATCATTGTTAATGGTGCTGTGTGTCCCAGAGTAAAGGCTGAATTTAGCTAATGCTCTTCTGAATTGAAACTAGAAGTTTCAGGTTTAGTTTCTCTTTCTCTGGATCATGATTTTTGAATCTTTAAAATCTAAGACACCTTTGAGTCTTTGTGTAAATAATACATTTTAAATAGTGGAATCAATTTGAATTAAAAATTAACATTGTTATGGAGTTAGGTATGTACTTACTGAAAAGATAAGGGCTTTGGGTACTTTGAAAATGAGTGGATCTTCAGAAATGTGAGAAAAGGAGAAGGAAAGAGGAAGGGGAGAAATTCACAAAGATGAAAGTCCACAGATTTTAGCATTTTGTTTTCATGCTTTGCACGGTTGAAACTCTGAATCTCCTTTTTCATGAGGACGGAGTTGCTCATTTTTAATGCATGAAGATGGACCTAAGATGACTCTTTAGGACAGAGCAGATTTCTGTAAATACACATATGTAGGAGTTCCTTGAGGATGCCCCTACTTCTACATACAGTGTATATCAATTGCTAGTGCCTTGAATTCAAAGTCTAGAGAATATGAGTTTTGCTATCCTGGAGGGATAGGGAGTTGTGGTCATCTGTGCTTAGTGGAGACAGAGAATATCAACAACAGTAATTATCAGTTAACAATTTCTAATGGGCAAACCTTTTTTTTTTTAACTGATTACACAGTATGAACTGAGGACTGTGTCCGAATCCCTCTCTCCTCTCGAATTAATTTGCCACATTCTAAATCCGTAGATAAAGTGGTTCCAGAGGTGGAGTTGGTTGGATGGGTTTGCTTACATTGCAGTCCATAAAAGAAACAAAAAGCCTTGCATGCAAAAGAAATGAGAAAAATATAGGAAAATGAATAAATCAGAAGCAAGAATAAATGTTTAAATGAAAATTTAAATCAAATGAAGCTGGTAATTATGGAAAGCACATTAAAGCGTAATATACACAAGCTTTTATTTTTCGAATTAGTTGCATAAAACAAGATACCTCAAGAGCAAATACAAAGTTAAACCGAAGCAAATCAGCCCATTCTTCCTTTTAATTAAAGACAGTTTTCTAAAACAAGATCTAGGAAAAAGGTGCTCATTGTTCTCATGATTGCTTCTTACTTCTCGGCAAGATTTTCAGATGAAATCATGTTATAATAAATCACCTACAGATTTTAGGTGCGTCAGGAAGTCTTCCACTTAAAGCAAGTGCATCTAGTATCAGATTATTAGTCAGAATCAACTACAGAATTTGCAGGGCCCAATGCAAAATGAAAAAAATGAGACCCTTTGTTAAAAATTATTAAGGATTTCAAGATGTGACAACCTAGCATGGAATAGGCTGTATTATTAGTAATTACATTCCAATAGTCTCTTAAAGTTAAATGGATGCCCCAACGCTCTGCAATGACCATGAGCTTTGTATTTTGCTTGTCCTAATCTGCTTATGAAAAAATTCTTTTTACAATCATCTTTTCAGAAAAGTGAACTTCCTACTATGAGTTATTTTAAAAATAAAAATAATAGGCACAATGGTTGACTATTGAAATTGTCCTATCCTATAATTCTAAATACAAGTTTGAAAAACAAAGCCTCAAAAATATTTTGTTATCACTTCTGTATTATTTATCATATTTTTGGTAAAAATTTTTGGGCAAATTATTCTTTTACCAATGATATTTTGAAAAAGGAAATGCTCAATTTCAAAATACTACATTTATATGCTTATATAAATAGTTTTGCCTTAACACATCTGTTTTAAAATATATACTTTAGGACCTGTAACATTCTGCTCAACTATCTTTTTATATCTTTTCCAATTTTGGATTTATTGCTTCCTTGCTCTATCTAAGGGTTTCCATCTTATGAGCAAATAACTGTTCAAAGAAATTAACTGGGTTTGGTATTTCTGCACTGTCACTCCAAATAGCACTAATTGGATTTAGTGTATAAGGCTCTTCCTTCTTCTCATTAATAAATAATGGAGCTGCAGTGCCAGCAGCACCTGGCAGGGATTCAATAGCTCTTTGCTCTAACTCAAAAATGGCTCTTCTGGGCATCTAATTCAATAGACTGTTACAAAAAAAAAAAAATCCTTAAAAACCCCAAACTTAGAGAGTGCAAACTAAAAACTACCCAGGCCTAGAAAGAGATGACTCACCTGTTCAACATCGTTGTTCTTCCGTGATTTGTATATAAATTCTCCAATGGCTACAAACACAGAAAGGACCAGTCCGGCAGCCAGAACAATAAAGATGCCCCCAATATTTTCCACTCCCAGAGCACTGGCTTCTTTGTTGTCTTCCTCAGGGCAGCCGTTCCCTCGCCACCATTTCTCTTTCATCATATGCAGCTTCCCTTCTTCTTGTAGTTGAAGAATAGCAATTGTGATTTTATCCCGGTAAGGAGAGCCTGTAAGTGAGATAGTTTGGATGTTGGTCCCCAAGAGGTTGAAGAAGATGTTGAAAAGCATGTCTTAGTGGTAACTGCTTTGTGGCTGATGTGAAATTACCTACCCACAAATGGACTAGTAAAAGGGCAGGCAGGTTCAGTCCTACATTTTGAAGACTGTAAATGATTGGAAAGGGAATAGCTGATAGGTTAGCCCTGGCCACACTGTTTTCTCCTTTTAAATAAGAAAAAGCTAAGTATGTTTCCAGTAAGTTCTTTATGAGTCTTTCCCCTCATGACAACGAAATTTCTTGGTGTGTTTAGATTCTACTTTTTCTAGGCTCTTAGTTGTCTCATACTGTGACTGAGTCTGGCTAGATGTCCACCCATGCCATTTCATAGCCTTCGTGGGGAGTAACAAGACTTTTCCCAGTGTCACTTTCAGTACTCATGTGACTGATTGTTAACTAATGGGAGATAGTGATCTATGACATTTCTGGTCCTGTGTCATAAATTTTCCTAGCGTGCTCTTCTATTGTACTCCCCCTTTTTCCTAAGGTACATCAAGAAGGAAAGGATTTCAGTCTCTAGAGATGGTACAACCACAAAGTTAAAGGAAACTGAATTCCAGGATGACTGCATGAAGTAGATCCTCTTTTTCAATCCACATTGGATTACGAAACAAACATTTACTGTGTAAGCCATTGAGTATTTGTAGGCATTGGTTTTAGTTGTCAGTCCATTCTGACTAATGCATCAATTAAAATATATTTAAGAGTTGATTTTGAAGAATTCAAAGGTCCTACAAAATTTATTTAGGTTTGAAAAATTTGCAAGGAACTTACTGATATTATTTATACTTTAAATAATGCCACTGAACTTTTAATTATGTGAGAGTTAGGAGGAACCAGCAACTATCCATAGACAAAGATTCTCTGTACTGAATTCCTTATGCTAATCAATGCAAAGAAAGTGAAAAAGCAAGGTATTTTTAAATTTAGTTTCTCTTTGGATGCTAAGAGTTTTTGTTATTATTTATAGTAGTTATATATATTCCTTAGGAAAGTCTTACATCTTGGTTTTCTCTGCAGACTTTAAAGTCTTCCTTGGTAGAAGAAAACTGAGAAATTATGCATGTTAGGACCAGAAGAATATTACTAAGCCAGAAAAAGAAATGAATGAAACCCAGACATCTACAACAAAATAGATGGAACTGGAGATCATTATGCTAAGTGAAATAAGCCAGACCAAGAGAGACATATTATATGTTTTTGTCTTATTTGTGGAAGTTAATACATAGAGAAAATACGAAAATTGTGTGGTTGTCCTGTCTTCTGGTATTTTACTCACAAACACTGCTTCAGGGAACCACACCAGGAAATGACAATGCACCCTTCCTTCATTGTCCTGAATCCCTGCTCTGTGAGACTAATATCTCCATTCTCATGGGAAGATAGTACACATGCATGTATATGTCTACATTTGAAGTGAATGTGGCAAAAATGATTTTAAAAAAGTAAAATTTGCAAAAATTTAAGAAAAGAAATCTTAGGAATCATGTAATCCTGTCCACTTGTTTAAGAATTGAAGACGTTTAGGAACTGAAAGTATAGATGAAACTAAATTGCTGGTTGGGCTAAGAATTAAACTCACTTCCCTTTATCTCCTATTTTTTCCTGTTATTGTGGTGAAAGTGCTGGCATACCACCCCTCTTTCTCCACATACAACTTAGTTTCTATGGGATGGTTTAAGTTACAGAAGCAGATTTTTTTTCTTCCTATGACATCTCAAAATAGTTTTATCACTCAAAATCAAATTTAACAGAATAGCAAAATATTTTGGAGGGAGATTATAGGTTATCAATTAAGAGCATGGATTTTGACTGAGAAAATGGGTCTTGAAAGTCAAATAAAAGATATTGACTGTTTGCTTAAATAGCCCCAGAATAATGGCTACTGTCAACATTAGCAAGCATTTAACATATCCATAGCGTGTGAGCAATCAAGTGAAGCAGGAGTGCTTTGCTTTAATGTATGTGAAAATGATTTGGAGAGGCGGTGGTTGCAGCAGTAACCCCAGCAGTGTACACAGTGGGCACACTATAAATGTTGACTAATGCCCTCCTTTCTGCCTTCAGGCTGCACAATACTTAAAACATTTCAGACAGATGGAGATCCAATCTCTGTTTAAAGTTGATCTCCAAGGAAGGTAATTTCCAGCTTTCCACTAACCTGTTTAAGCCTTAACTGCTCTCATTTTCTTGAAGTTTTATGTTAAATCCCTCAGGAGACACATTTCCAGAACTTCTGTCCTGAGAGCCTCTAAGAAGCAAAGTCTTCAGTTGTGTCCTGTGACTGATTAAGTCTTCATTCATGGGGTAGAATCTGAGCCTGAGGGACTTAGCCAGAGCAAGACCCAAAGTATGTGAAGAATGTTTTTATATCTGCACATACTTTGACTTCCATCATGGTTGTTCTTGCTTAAATGGACTGAATAACATTGGAATTGATTTATGACAAGTCACTTGAAAAATATACACGAATACACACAGAGCTTACTGATCTTTTCTTATAGCAACTGATCTTTCTTAAAGAGTCAATTTGTCATAAAAAACATCTCACAAACTTATCCAACAGCTGCAGTCTCAATGGATGTACTCTCTGAGATCTGCCATCTGTTCCAATTATTCTTTCATTGTTTTTGCTTTAAAAGCATGACAGGTTTATAACTGCTGTGAAAAATTCCTGGAGTATATTTCTTTACACCTAGGGAAGGAGGAAGGCTTTTCAACTTTTGAACTTATTATGGATGAGGTAGACAAAAATGAGACGGAGGAGGTAAATTCAAATCACTCCATCACCAGTCCTCCAATCACATGCTACTCGCCGTGAGTTAAATTTGAGTTACATTCCATTCTGTAGAAGGAATACTAATTAAACAATGATATGTCAAAGTGCAAATGTTCTCAAGAGGAGTGATACACTTCTATCACTATTACCGCACAGAAAATTCCACAACAAAGAGGAATATTGAAAGGCGGTGGATGAATAGATTTAGCCTAGCATTTAAGATTTCAGTAAGACATGTGTGTATCACATAAGGGTGCCTGGGTCCATTTCCTGGCTGTGGCTCCTTACTCCAGCTTCTTGCTAATGCAGATCCTAGGAGTCAGTAATGATGGCTCAAATAATTGGGTCCCTGTCACTGGGATGAGAGACTTGAATTGCATCCTTGAAATCAAACCTGGTTTTGTCTTCAGACCAGCCCTGACCATTGAGGCCATTTGGGGAGTGAACCAAAGGATGTGATGTGGACTCTTGTGTGTGTCTTTGTCTTGCTTCATTTTCTGCTTCTGATTCTCAAATAAAACATAATCAAAAAAAAAAAAAAAGAAAAGAAAGAGAGAGAGAGAAAGAAAGAAAGAAAGAGAGAAAGAAAAAGTAGGTAAGGTGGATGGGGTTATAGAATGGAATGATAAAGATGC
The DNA here is from genome assembly GCF_964237555.1 of Oryctolagus cuniculus. Classification (NCBI taxonomy): domain Eukaryota; kingdom Metazoa; phylum Chordata; class Mammalia; order Lagomorpha; family Leporidae; genus Oryctolagus; species Oryctolagus cuniculus. The sequence goes on along the minus strand of NC_091435.1, from coordinate 15,963,842 downwards.
AGATTTTTTTTATTTTTAATTTTAATTTTTTAGATTTATTTATTTGAAAGACAGTGTTACAGAGAGAGGTAGAGACAGAGAGAAAGAGAGAGAGAGAGGTCTACCATATGCTGGTTCACTCCACAAATGGCCGCAATGGCCGGAGTTGAGCTTATCTTAAGCCAGGAGTTTCCTCTAAGTCTCCCATGTGGGCACAGGGGAACAAGCCCTTGGGCCATCCTCTGCTGCTTTTCCAGGTACATTAGCAGGGAGCCGTATCAGAAATGGAGCAGCTAGGACTTGAACCAGTGCCCACATGGGATGCAGGTGCCACAGCCGGGGGCTTTAACTCGTTGTGCCACAGCACCAGCCCCTTTATTTTATAATTTAATTAAAATGGTCTTACTAGGGAACTACATTTAATCCTCTAAGAAGATGCAAAATAAATTGCAATCAATCCTGTGGTCTTGATTCTGCAAAGATTCAGGCAAAGGCATCTATCCTGGTGTTTTTGTCTGACTTGTGGCCTCATTTACTTAAAATCAGCAGTGATGAGATAGAAAATAATAGTATCTGCCTTACTTCTCCCACTGCTATTAGGAGAGGTAAAGTTTGGTTGGGGGTGCGGGTTAAGCTGACGCCTGCAGTGCTGGCATGCCATATGGGTGCCGGTTGGAGTCCCAGTTGCTCTGCTTCCTATGCAGCTCTCTGCTGTGGCCTGGGAAATCAGTGGAAGATGGCCCAAGTCCTTGGGCCCTTGCACCTGCGTGGGAAACCCAGAATAAGTTCCTGGCTCTGGGCTTCGGATTGGCGCAGCTCCAGCCATTGCGGCCATCTGGGGAGTGAACCAGAGGATGGAAGACCTCTCTCTCTCTCTATGCCTCTGCTTCTCTTTCTGTGAACCTATGCTCTTCAAATTAAAAAAAAAATGTTTTAAAAGAAAGTTTGGTTCTAAAAGAGGCACTAAAGAGGTTTCTTTAGTGCCTAATATCCCTATCCCACTGAGTCTCCAGCAGAACACATTGACTAAACCATAGAAGAGCTTAGCAGTTGGAGAAAAATAGACACTTCAGTGTCTGTATTGGTACTTTCACCAGGAAAAGTTACCAGATACAAAGGAATAAGAAGGTATTTAAGCATGCCCTAGACTAATCATTTTACAGAAGATTTATTTAGAGGGTATATAGGATGTGAATAATAATAATAATAATAATAAAGCTAATACCAGGTGGGTAGCAGGGAAACAAATTGGTTGTAAATTAAATCTAAAATTTGAAGAGAGTTTGCCTTTATCTGGTGAACTGAATTAGAGTTTTTACAGTTAATATAGTTAAATATGAAATTGAGTAAAAGAGACATGGTGCCTTTTTAAAATTGAATTTATCACCAAATTAAAATGTGAGGACAGATTGCCTAAAATCTAAATTCATATTTTACTTGAACACTGGAATTATCTGTCAACTTTGTGTTCAAATTGTCACATTGCTACAACTGACTGACTTGGAAGGTAGCTACCTCCTTACATAACAGTGAGCTCTCTACTGTGCTGGAGCTGCACCACTTCCCTCCTGCCTCCTTGAACAAACAAGTTTTATTCACTGTTGTTATCTGCTTGACCTTTGTAAGCATTGTGACGATTGCCTAATTTTGAACATCAAACTGGATAATCCCTTTCAAAAACGAATAATAGCACAAACGAGCAAATCAAATCTACCTTGGACTCTTAATCATCTGGTTGGCCTGTGACTATTATTTCTGCTTATTCAATCATGCCCAGTGGTCTAGATGACCCCTGCTTTGGAAAGCTGATAAACAAATTATCAATGGCTCACTTCAGAGGAGCAGGTTACCATCACACAGATTTTTTTATTATACTTTTCTATAGATAAGGAGTCAGAAGAGAGGGAATTGTCTAAGGAGAGAGAATTAGTAATTTCCCCTTGAATATAGGAGAATATTCTATTCATATTTATTACTGTCATGCAAAAAGACACCACTATATGGCTGTGTAGTTCTACAAGGCAATAATATCTTTAGAGAGAACAGTGCTACAGAACAAATAATAGAAATATTTCAAGGTTTTAGGTTGTAAGTTAGCATTGATTGAATCTAGCAGCTTGCCTGAGCAATTTATAATTTAATCTTCGTCCTTTATCTTTTGGCAGCTATAACCATCCTTTTTCATCTGCTGACATGAAACATTAGCCCTCTAACTTTTGTCATGTACACACAGAATTAATTTCCTTATATTCTAATATAATTTCATAGAGACCTATGAGGGTACTTCAAAAAGTTCATGGGAAATGGAATTAAAAGATACGTTTGTTTTGGTGCAAGGAAAAGGAAATATAGGTTGGACATTTAGTGCATTGGTTAAGATGCTGTTTGGAGTGCCTGTATATTATATCAGGGTGCCTGGGTTTGAGTCCCAGCTCAATTTCATGTTCCTGCTAATATGCACCCTAGAAAGTAGTACTTGAGTCTCTTTTACCCATGTTGGATACATGAATTGAGTTCTGGGCTCTTGGCTTCAGCTCCAGCAATAATGGGCATTTGGAAAGTAAACACCAAAAAAGAAGATTCCGCCCCCACCCCTCGCTATCACTCTGTGTGTGTGTGTGTCTGTCTGTCTGTATGTCTGTCTGTCCCTCCCTCTCTCCTTGTCTTCCAAATAAATGAATTTTAAAAATAAGATCCATGTATAGCTTTTTAATAACACACGTTTTTCGAGATCTTTTTAAAGATAGCTTGTATGTCAAGATTAAAGAAAATAGTGTGAAACTGATTAATTAGGGAGATAGTCTCTTTAAGATACTTGTTTGGTATAAAATAATAGAAATATATGTTTTCTTAAATAGTTACATGGCAGAATAACTTGAAGGAAACACAGGTTGAAAATTTATTGGACTAAATATCTGGGAATATTCAATTTAGATCATGCCTCTGATCTATATGGGCATTCCATTTACTTACAGGTCCACACAAGGCATTGGGTATCTTCTCAGATTGTCCAACAGAGAAATTTCAGCCCATTCTCTTCCATAGTTGCAATAAACATCTCAGTCTTGGCTAATGCCTTGACCCTCTTACCGATAGGTGTTCCTACTCCGTAACCTTTGGAGTCAATGAGGCCCCCGATCTGAGTGAGGTTGCAGTTTCTCTGTGTAACATACTCGATGCTAGTGGACTCCATCAGCAAAGCATAGTCCGTGGTGAGCACTCTCTGTATGCCCTCGTCATTGTTTTTTACCAGGGCTGTCTGCTGTCGGCTGCTCATAAATGCCCACATCTTCTCATAAGTGGATATTTTCGATTTCTGCAGGGAAAGAAAGCACACCCACCAGCAGAAGAGTGCTGAAAAAAAAAAAAACATGGCCTAGAGCTATTCAAAAACCCAGTGGTTCCATTAATATAAGGAATATTCTTTCTTAGCATTAAAGGAACCAAGATGAATGCTCTTTGGACTTCCATTTGGTGTCTGATAAACAGCCCAGTTCACTACAGGAAAGAACTTGGAGGCATTAAGGCAGCTATGGAGAAAAAGGGAATTTTGACAGATTGGTGTAAGACATTGGCTCAAGTCCTACTCTTGCTTTCAAGTTAGGGAAAACAATGTTGGTACCAATAATAGCACTTGTTTCATGAAATGAGGCCTCTTCAGAATATGGGCCATGGGCCATAAGGTGGTTTGCTCCCTAACAGATTCCCTCATTTACTTCATTTACCTCCAACTGCTCAACTTCAGCAGGCTTTGTTCTACTGTTTTCAGGTATGTAAATTTCAATACCTGTCCAACATTCCTTTGCTGGGACAGTCCTGGGATAAATTGTTTGCTTTCTCTGTTTTATTTGTGAAGGAACTGTCATTTACTTCTATCTTTTCCAGAAAGAGCAGAATGTAAATGTTTTTTTCAAATGAATATTCAGATCAGAAAACTCTTCATACTGTATTTATATACCTCTAATGTATACAATTTTTCATTGCAATTATATTTTAGGTAATTAAGACATGCATATTTCATTCCACTTCAAAATGTTCTGATTTTGTCATTTACTTTATTCTTCAGCTCTTTGATAGATTTAATATTAAACTATATATAATATATAGCACAAGCATTGATACATACACACCAATACATCAGCATGTTACTTTCTTTTTAAAAGTACCATTTTTGTATTGCTTAGAGATGAATTTTCCATTCCTTTGAATAGTGATATTTGATTAAACCTATTGCACTGTAGTCTGTAATTTCCATACTGTCCCTTTTTCCTCCTGAATTTGTCTTCCTTTGCATCAGTAACCCTTGCCCCTGTCCATTTAAAAGATGAATGATATAGTGGGAGTTACTGATATTTTCTAGCCATTCCAGTTCTCACACGTTTATATGGTTTTCACACATGTTAGAGAGATTTCTTGGCAGGCACAGAATACCTCCTCTCAGGAGTGCAGAGAAGCTTAAAACACGATTTTGTGCCATAAGCAGTAATTGGAATACCTGTAGAATCAACTCATAGCATGATAATTCATGCTCAAGTGTTCCTGGGGACTCACTCAATTCCTAGCTCTATTTAAGACCTGGACTAATAGTGTGGGCTTTATGAGTTACAGAAGGACAGATGGCTTTATTTTGGATTGTTAGGCATTTGAAAAGGCCCCTGAGAAAAGTCTTGTGAGACAAATAACAATTCAATAAACAGTACCTTACAAATATTGGCTTTTTAGGGGACCTATTGTGTTGTGAGTAGGATCCTGGGAGTTAGTTCTCAACCCCAGAGACAACTGCAAATGGGAACTCATGTCTCCATATCAAATGTATATTTGTGGGTGGGGACAAGTCAGAATCAATGCCTCACTTAATGTGTGATTTCAGCCTTGCAGTTTGATCATGCTAAATTCATCATGAAGAGCTATCCATACAGGTGCAGGGAGGTCAGCCTGCCTTTTGGCTGTAAATGCACAACGGGAAAAATTATTTCTCCATCAGGAAACTACCTTAAGGGAAAATAATTTTCTTTGAAGTATGAAATTTTAAAGCTGTCAGAGACTGTAGAGATCAGCTCATTCAAACTGCTGCTTTCACAGAGGAGGACATTTTGGTACAGAGGGTTTGGAAACTTCAAAGAGTCACAAAGGAAGTTAATACCAGAGTTCACCTTGGAACTTGGACCCCTAATGTCTAGTTTAATTGTCTTTGCACCGGCACTGCAGCTCACTAGGTTAATTCTCTGCCTGCGGCACTGGTACCCCGGGTTCTAGTTCTGGCTGGGGCACCAGATTCTGTCCCTGTTGCTCCTCTTTCAGTACAGCTCTCTGCTGTGGCCCGGGAAAGCAGTGGAGGATGGCCCAAGTGCTTGGGCCCTGCACCCGCATGGGAGACCAGAAGGAAGCACTTGGCTCCTGGCTTTGGATCGGCGCAGCGTGCCAGCTATAGCAGCCATTTGTGGGGTGAACCAATGGAAGGAAGCCCTTTCTCTCTTTTCTCCCTCTTTCTAACTCTGCCTGCCACCCCCCCCCCAAAAAAAAAAAAAAAAAAAGAAATCGTCTTTGCACCATGCCTTGCTAATTTGGTGGAGGTGGATATCTAAATTGCCAAAATTTTTTCAAGAATGATTTAAATTTTTTTTATCTATATGTAAAATACAGCTTATATTCATGGAGTGATATTATTCCCTGAGACAGCTTGCTGGTTGGACTCATATTAATAAAAAATAGGGGGTAGTCTCCACATAAAAAATTCTATGAAACATGTTTTTCACCATATTTACCTTTTATTGAAATGAATGTGGTAAGTACAAGGGTCCTTCAAGAAGGTTATGGGAAGTGAAATGAAAAAAATATATTTATTTTGATGAAAAAGCATTTTCAAGTTCATGGATTTTTCCATAATATTCATTCCATGAACTTTTTGAAGATCTCTCATCATTTAAAAATATGGAGTTTTGATCTATGGACATAATGGACAAACCTATATAGTCAGTTCATCAGTAGTAAATAGATAATGTGTGGGAAATCCTTCCAGGCATCAAAGCAACTGAAGGACATAGAAGGGATATGAAGTGTATTGAGTTGTTATCAAGTCCCTATCACTTGTGGTCTAAAATTATCTGTGATGAAGGAATTGATATTTTCAATTCTTGGAAGACATAGCTATGAGTATGGCACAAGACTGGCTTGTAGCTCATATCTCCTATGACTCACCATGTGGTGCCAACTGGATTCAAAGTGGTCTAAACTCAAGGAGAAGAGAGATCATGCATGTGGACCACCAGAGAATTCATTAGCTGCGTCATCTTTAAACTCCTCCACACAGCTTTATTGTGACCTTTGCATCGCCTGGTAAGCGCATCCCCAGAGCCAGCCTGTTCCTCACTCTGAGGAGCACTGTTCCAGGCAGTGGATGTCATGGTTTCAAATACAACAACATCACTTCTTCCTTCTCTGAGTGGAATATTAGCAAGAAGGGCAGGTCATTATCTCTGTAGGAAAACTGTTACTCGGTAGGGAGTTGGTGAAGTTAAGGGTAGAGGAACTCTGATCAATTCCTTTGATCCCTTGCTGTTCTTGCTACAGCCTAATAATGGCAAACATAATGGAATCAGAAGGACACCCTTCTGCTTTCATGTTAAGTTCTCTGTCATGTAAAAGTTTGCAGTCATGGAATTCATCATGTTTAGAATTATAGGTACTAAAATGCTGGGGAGCTTAGATTTCACAGAAAGACAGAAGACGTGGCTTAGAAACAACTATTTTTTAAATAGTTAGAAATATCTGTAGATAATTCAAGCACCTTAGGATATAGTACATTTTTTTTTACCACTGGGAAACTACAAGAACTTGATGCTTCAGAGAGTTTTACTCAATGTTTCTTCAAATCCCAGATTCTACACTGTAGACCAACCCCTTCAAATTTCTTATGCAGGTCTCAAGGTTGGGAACACTAAGAATACTCAGGTCACAGGGCTAGTGAAGAGCCAGTGGAAAATGCAAGGCTATTTCTCCTTACTCCTGAGCTCTGTCCACAATCATGCCATGCTCAGTGCTATTTATTTTCTGTTACATCAAAGACTAGTGACTGTGAGTAGCTAAACTGGAATTACTCTTTTTGTCATTTTTTTCATCTTGAAGACATGCATCTTAATAATTCTTGAAAAATTAGATTCTATACTTCACGGAAAACCATCATAAAAATTAAAAGACCAGGAAGATTGTTTGAATGGCAGTCCGGGTGATTTTGCATTTCTGAATCCTCGATAGTCTCAGTGATCCTGTTAAATCACTGTAAATAATATGCAGTATACTGCAAAGAACAGAAATAGTGATTGCTTCACATTTCACTGCATATGTCAAAAGTTAGAGTATCTGTAATGTTCTCTGAGCTTCTTAGCAGAAGTTGGCAAAATTGAAAACTCCATTTATCAAATCTGCAATCATCCAGGATTTTAGAATTTAATCTCCAAAGGCATCAGGTGTAGATAAATTCATTTTGTCTGTTTAAACCTGATTATGAGATTATTCTGATGCTGATTAAACATTGTTGGCAAAGAATAAACATTTTTAATGTGTATTCTGTTATACCAGAGTGTTAACTATATTAACATTGGATGTCATTATTTATTTATTTTTCCTCTATTGCACATGCAAGTTAAATCCTCGCTGAGGAATTTACAATACATCTATAGGTAGTTGAAAATGACTTATTGAAAATAATAATGAATAATGGCCAGAAAATGCAGTGCTTACCATTTACTAAACAATATTCTATACACTTTACATGTACCAATTCATTGAATCTCAACAACGATCACAAAGTCCCATGACTGTTTTGCAGGTGAGAAAATAGGGTATCATATGAGGCAATGATGAAGCCAGGGTTTGATTCAGCTTCAAGATGTGTGTTCTTAACCAGCAGTGAGTCCGCTGTGTGTTTCAATATAGATAACATCAAACTCATGGCTTGATTAATGCTTCAACAGAATTAAATTTTCTAATGACATAATTGAAGTGGCAGCTCTAGTATCTTTATATTATAGTTAGAGCAATTGAAACTCCTGCATTAATCACACATGTATGGAACATTATTTACACGACTTCTAAAGCTTTAGACAAAAATTTAAACAGTGTTTTAGGAAGTGAAAGAGAATCTAGAGGAAAGTGTGAATATTGCTTGTATTTTTTCTTCTCCTTTAATAATAGTTTTACTTTTACTGAGTTCCATTATATTGCTGCTACAAAATGTAAAGTATTTATAAACTCTGGAGTGTAGTACGGTCTTAAGATTGATTGAACCTCCATTTTAAAGAAATATTCTTCCGGTGTTTCATTTTTATTGAGATAAACATAATTTGTCACATTATTTCTTTAACTAGGTTTTAGGGCTTCTACAGTAAAGATATATATCCCATTATTCAGAAGAATCAGTAACTATATAATTCTACTTCACAGCAATATGTCTGAGATTTTATATATAAACCCATGTTTAGTTTTACATATATCTATAACTCCACACACATCCATACACATTGGGAATAATTATTGATACTTGATCTTTGTTACTGTATCAAAAGTGATCTTGTAAATGTGCTCAATATATGTATAATGAACAAATAAAATATTAAAAACAATTACTTTTTTAAAAAAGTCCAGTTTAGTTTTACTTTCTATAAATCCTAACCTGAGAAAACCCTAAAAAACAGCCAAAAACATAATAATCGGCTGTGTAGAAATACAAATTTGTTAAAAGAGGTGTGTCAGAGCCAAATAGTTGCCTTAAAAACCACCATTCGGGGCTGGTGCTGTGGTGCAGTGGGTAAAGCGGCTGCCCACAGGGCCAGCATCCCATATGGGTGCCGGTTCAAGTCCTGGCTGCTCCACTTCTGATCCAGGTCTCTGCTATGGCCTGGGAAAGCAGTAGAGAATGGCACCTGTATGAGAAACCTGGAAGAAACTCCTGGCTTCTGGCTTCAAATGGGTGCAGCTCCAGCCTTTGCAGACAATTGGGAAGTGAACCAGAGGGTGGAAGACCTCTCTCTCTCTCTCTTTGTCTCTCCTTCTCTCTGCATATAACTCTGACTTTCAAATAAATAAATCTTAAAAAAAAAAACCCACCATTCCCTTTAATACATGTTTAAATATATTATTTCATCAAATAATAAATTCTCCGGTTGGCGCTGTGGCTCACTTGGTTAATCCTCTGCCTGCGACCGCCTGCATGCCATATGGGCACCGGGTTCTAGTCCCGGTTGCTCCTCTTCCAGTCCAGCTCTATATTGTGGCCCGGGAGGTCAGTGGAGGATGGCCCAAGTGCTTGGGCTCCTGCACTTGCATGGGAGATCAGGAAGAAGTACCTGGCTCCTGGCTTCGGATCAGCGCAACACTGGCCGTAGCAGCCATTTGGGGAGTGAACCAGTGGAAGGAAGACCTTTCTCTCTCTGTCTCTCTCTCTCACTGTCTATATCTCTACTTGTTAAATAAAAAAAATAAATTCTTATACTACTTTAAAACATGATTTAATTTAGAAAACTCTGAAGAAAGAATTTATGGTACAGTAAGAGCTCTCTGTCTTTCAAATGTATAAAATATGATCATTGCTGTTGATTATGCATTTATCTTGAACTGATGGAAACTTATGACATTTGCAGATTCTCCAAGGTTTTAAAAATTCATGGGCTCCCTTTAGAAAATTCCCTCAGTGGGATTTAAACACCTTTGCTAAAATATTTTTTATGTTTTTCTCCTGTCTAGAGTTAAAGATAGGTCCATTATAGGCAATACAGCAGGCTTTGAAAAAGGTTAACTTAAATTGACCTCATGGATTTCTTCTCTAACAAACACATTTTTAACCCACAGAGACCTAACGTTTCTGACACTGATGGTAAAATTAGCTGGATCTTTCAAACCCAGGCTAATAGCACTTGAATGGAGAGTGACTCCATGTGAAGAGAAATTTCTTTCATTTTTGCTTCCCAAAATGATTATCTGTCTGAATTTTGTCTTCCCACAGTAACTTATCACTTCAGTTCTCCTGTTAAGTGCTCAGTAACTTCCTTAGCATGTCTTTTAGGCTGATGACAGCAACCTATCCACTCCCTGGAAGGAGATTATAAATGTTAGAGAGTCCCTTATTCCCACAGAAGGTCCGAAGTCCCTAGACCATGAAAGCCAGAAGTGACAAGGCTGTTATGATTTTTTAAACCTATTTTATCCAAGTCATTTTAGACTGAATCACTATCTAATCTGTGTAATCCCCTGGCTTGCGTCTAGGAGGACAGTGATTTGTCACAAGGCAAGTTTCTTTTGAGAAGTACCTCTTACGTGAGGATTTTGCAGCCACATTGGCTCACAAGGCATTTTTTGAGGTCCACACCACTTCCTGTCTATCCAATTCCTGATACTTAACCATACGTTGCACTATATTTAACAAGTACACAGGAATCTTGTCTCTCTATTGCTATTCATATCTTTAAGCCTTGCACAAGGATTTTCTGTTTTCCCCTTCTTGTCTCTTACAGTACCAATCCCACAGCTGGCCATACTGGGTAATTCAGAAAAAAACAAATTGAGCTGAATTAAATTAAACTTCTTCACTCTGTTCATCAGCTTAATTTCCATCTGGGAAGTGGTTCTTCTGCAAATGTAATAAGTGTGCCTAGGAAGGGTTTCCAAGGAACAGTGTTTATGTCTGGCTAGGCCTCTGAATGCCTTTGAGATCTTGGTTGGATTCTGACAACCCCTCTGGATTTTTCTGTACATTAGCAGAAGGCACACATTCCAGAGATTATTGACAGTAAAGAATGTGAACAAGAGTTTTTTCAAATCTAGAGGGATTGAAATAGTAGGACTAATAGCTGGGGTTAAGTGCTGATGATAATGGTGATGTCGTTGTAATAATAACAGCAACTAACTTTTTATCTTTAAAAATCTCCAAGTAGTAGTATAAGTGTAATACCACTATTAATTAACTTAATACTTGAAATAATCACATGTGCTGGGTATTAATCTCAATTTATAGACATGAATATCAAGATATAGAGATTTTAAGTAACTTGTCAAGGTCTACATTGCTAGTAAGCAGTACAGTCAGGGTTTGAACCTGGAATGCCTAGCTCCAGACTCTGCAATCTGAAGTTCTGCATTATAAGTTCTAAATTACACCCCAGTATTTAATGCTAATCATGTCTCATGAGAAGACTAGCTAGTATTCTCAATCCCATGGAGTTAAGCCATTATCCTCCTTGGAAGATGGTTTCCATTGGGCATTAAATAATCTTTCGTTTCAGACTTCAAATGGTTCTTAGACTTTTTCATGCCAATCCTTTCATCATCTGAGGGAGAAAAGTGATTGCTACGCTGTCACTGTGAGACCAAATTTTGGACTATTTCATTGTGCTATAAACTAATTTACAGAACTACAACAAGAACTGAATTTTTGCTCATTTCTTACCTTCTATAAGAGCTGAAACATACAAGTGCCAAGTTTATAAAATGAAAAGTTGTAATTGTATGCAATTGCTCTATGTTTTCTTGGATTTCAAATAGGGACACAGATCATGTACCCAGTAGGGAAGATGGATCAAATTTGGGTCTACAGAACTTGGCCATGATGTGATGTTCTTTGTCTGTACTTTGTAAAATAAAGTGGTGGCTCAGGGACTTGGGAGGGCAAAGAAAGTCTTTAGTGCTCAGACTTAAGGACCAAGCAATTCACCAGCATAGAACAGAGAAACCAATATACTGGATTATTAAACCAATACTGGATTATTAACTAGCATTATCCCAAATAGAAATAAAAGCAAGTTTGTTGAATAATTCTCTTAAATAAAGTCTGTTGAAGTTTCAAATTATTAATATACTGATTTATGCACAGAGTCCATTAACTAATTGAAGTCTTGATGAAGAAAAAGAAATAATTCTCTGAATTTCCCAAAATATTTCGGTACCTGGGCAGTTGATGAATTCTCTGCTTTTCTTTAACCTTGTTCTGTTAATTGGCCTTGTGGAGCTGGATACCCTTTGACCAAGTAGGCTATTAGATTATCCACAGTGCTTAAGAGTTTAAGACTCAGAATGCTGATGACCTTGTGAAAATGCGATGTTAATAAGCATCATTAACTGAGTGACCTTGGCCACAAGATTTGTTTTATATAGAGGATCTCATCTAGAAGCTTGAGCTAGGGAAGGCACTGTGGCACAGTGGGGTAAAGCCACCACCTGTGGTGCTGGCATTCCATATGGGCGCTGGTTCGAGACCTGGCTGCTCCACATCCAATCTAGCTCTCTGCTATGGCTTGGGAACGCAGTGGAAGATGGCTCAAGTCCTTGGGTCCCTGTACCCATGTGGGGGACCCAGAAGAAGCTCCTGGCTCCTGGCTTCAGATTGGCACGGCTCTGGCCGTTGTGGACATCTGGGGAGTGAACTAATGGATAGAAGACACCCTCCCCTCCCCGTCTCTCCTTCTCTCTCTGTGTAACTCTGACTTTCAAATAAATAAATAAATCTTAAAAAAAGAAGCTTGAGTTGTCCATTTAAAGCTTTGTGAAAGTGTGTGGAGTCTAATTTATGATTCAATCCTAGTTCTCATGTGTAAATACAGTTTTTGATGAGCTTTGTGGTTGCTACATCCTCCTCTGTCTCAGACATACATGACCTTTACCCAGCACTTGCTTAAAAATGAGGTTAGCATAGTCCCTCAGTCTTATATGAATCCATACAGGGGGATACTTTAAAAAGTTAAATTTTGGTTTATTTTTCATGTTGAGAATTGAATGCCCCCAGTCTTAAATCTAAGGTGCCACGTTGTCTTCAAGAACAACAAAGTATAGGAAAAAATGCAATGGATTTTGATCAGAATTTTAGTCACACTTTTCAAGGAAATACTTCACTAAAAACATATCTGCTTAAGGCCCAGAGACCACACGTGAAGGATTGGGGCATTCTCTTTGGTCATGGATTTTGGTCATAACTGTAGCCCACTGCAATTCTTTCTTTCTTTCTTTTTTTTTTTTTTTTTTTGGACAGGCAGAGTGGATAGTGAGAGAGAGAGAGACAGAGAGAAAGGTCTTCCTTTTGCCGTTGGTTCACCCTCCAATGGCCGCCGCAGCCAGCGTGCTGATCCACTGATCCGATGGCAGGAGCCAGGTGCTTCTCCTGGTCTCCCATGGGGTGCAGGGCCCAAACACTTGGGCCTTCCTCCACTGCACTCCCGGGCCACAGCAGAGAGCTGGCCTGGAAGAGGGTCAACCGGGAAAGAATCTGGCGCCCCAACGGGGACTAGAACCCGGGGTGCCAGTGCCGCTAGGTGGAGGATTAGCCTATTAAGCCGCGGCGCTGGCCACAACTGCCTATTCTTTAGCTATGAAGTAATTTAAAACCAGCCATGTACCATGGGGAAATGTTTCGAATTAGAAGTCTCCTCAGAATTTAGTGCAGATGGGATCCATCTGAACAAACATCTGATGCTCCAGTGACTGAGCAGGACGTTGGGTCAGATTGGGCACTTGCAGTTTTCCTTATTCATCCCACCACTCAAGGGAGGTTACTGTCTTAAGAGAAAGGGAGGGAGGGAGGAGGTTCAGGCGGCTCAGTGGAGGTGAAACATTAATGTGGAACCAGGTCAGGACAGAGTCTTGCGACTGTAACTGCTGTCACTCAGTGACTTTTAATTCTCAGGGTGCAACTACCCTGAGAATTAAAAGGTTGGAATGTTCCTTTCCCTTGTGGAATAATGCAGTTTAAGAACTCTGAGTGTGTATCCCTCTGAAGATTTCTGACAGCTTGCCTCCCTCGAGGGGAAAACTAAATCGGATTTAGTCTTTGTTCTCTTCTTTGTAAATAAATTCCTCCTTGATAAATAGGGTTGCTGGGCCACAAGCTAACTTGAAAAAGAAGGAACTTGCCAAGAGCATTTCTTCGCATGTGGGTCTCTGTGTCTCCATGCCCTCTCTCTCTTTGCTCCTCCTCTCTCTTCACTCTGCTTCTGATAGAACCCCATCTCTTTCAGATAGAACTCATGCATGTAGCTACTCATTTATTGAAAATATGTTTTCTGAGTGCCCACTGTGTGTCAGGCACTCTTTTCAGTTCTGGCGATGTAATGGCGAATAAAACAGACCAAGTCTCTACCCTCAGGGGCTTTTTTCCCCCAGAACTCTGAAATTTGAACCATGGCCCTTGTACTGTTAGCTTTGTAGCTTTGGGTAAGTTACTTAGCCTCCTGATGCCTTATTTTCCTCATTTATAATGGGTATAAAATTGATCCTTTCTCACTTGGCCCTGATTGGATAAATGAGATGATATATGTAGAGCAATCAGAAACAGTGTGAGCGCTTGCTATTGTTTTTCGTTGATGCTGGTTCACTTTTATCCCATTCTGGCTCTTGGAGGCGCTTACTGCCTCACCATTTGCTTGGTGACATGAGCGGCCACTTTCATTTAGGTCTTGTTTCCAGGTCCAGGGTTCAGGTAGGAGCCTTCTCTGAAAACACTCAGGGAAGAGAGTCACACTTGTGGCTTCTGTGCCAGGAAATGCCAAGCATTTTAGTGCAGTTTCCCCCTAGTTTTGCCAAGAAAAATGGGACCCAGCACTCTGTGTAGCCAAAGACATCTGAGCAAACTCAGATCAAAATAACTTTGAGTGCTGCTTTTTTAAGTACACAGATCCTTGGCACCGTGGCAAAGTTGAATCTATCGTGTTTTCCAGTAGGTAGCCCAGCCTTTCCCCTTCTACACTTGTACTTGTAGTGCACACCCAGAAGGCGGGGAATCTGCTCTGCTGCTGGTACCCCATTTCCTGATACTTTAAAACTCTTTGACTTTGGTTAGTGAGCTAAATAATTTCTAATCATTTTTCAGATATGCCAGATTCCACTCCGGCATTGTCCCTTTGTGTTGTGTAGCTTGCAAATGACTTTCTTGGTAGCTTGGGCCTAACCTGTGTTCTCTTCACACTTCTAATTTTAGGAAAACACTTTCAGAATCTTATGAAGTCATGTACTGAAAGTTGGCTGCCCTTCAAATATTGGTAACCAGTGAAGACACCACCCCTATAATTTGCATATTCATTAAATCAATGGCAATCTTAAAATGCAAAGAATGTTTAAAGATCTTTTTTAACACAAAGGAAAAGAAAATCCTATTTTTATATTACTCTGTGTTTTGATAAAACTCTCATAGTTTACTCTGAATACAAGTAATCTTCTTATTTACCACAATTGTTATTGTTAATGGTTAAATTTTATTGTGTAGACAGTGGTCACTTTAATGAACTGATACTGTTATACAAAAGGTGTCAATTTTTCTTACCCTTAGTTTCTATTTCTAAGCTACTGTTTGTCAAAGTCAGAACAGTCTATTGAGCTCTTGTGTGACAACTTCATCTTTGGTAATCTGAGTGTGAAGCCTTGACAAACGTTTCTTCAGGGGCTTACTTTGGTTGCAGGAGCTATTTTCTTTTATTCACGTGCACATTTACTTCCACCAGTGTTTCTTAAGAGATGGCTCTAGAGCCCATCTCTGTCACCACAGAATATTTATATGACCTTAGGCAGCTCATTTGGCTTCTGAGAATCTTGTTCTCTTCATAAAGTCTGAACAATATTACCTCTACACTCTATTAAAATCTATTTTTTGGGCTGTGGGGAGCTGGCAATCCATATAAGCACTGGCTCCAATCTTGCCTGCTTTATTTACTTCCAATCCAGCTCCCCACTAATGTGCCTGAAAAAGTAGTGATAAGATGGCCTGAGTACTTGGGCCCCTGCACCCACATGGAAGACCTGGAGGAAGCTCCTGCCTCCTAGCTTTGGATTGGCTTAGCTGCGGCTGTTGTGGCCATTTGGGGAGTGAATCAATGGATGGAAGATCTCTCTCTTCCTTGCTCTCTCTCTCTCTCTCTCTCTCTCTCTGGAACTCTTTCAAGTGAATAAATAAAATTTTATAAAAAAGGTTTCTTTTTCATAGGAAATATGGTATCTGAGATTTGGTAGCAAAAGTACCAAGGCTTTTTCTGTAAACAAGGAAGAATTCAGTTTCATTACTTTGGGTAAGTAACTGGAAAGACATGAACAATGAAATGCACTTGACATTAAAATTAAATCCACTCTAACTTAATTCTCCTTTGGGGCTTCAGAAGGTGCTCATGGCTGATGGAATGCTGCCAGTGTAGATGGGAAAGCAGTCCTTCATTGGTGTACATGCAGTATTTTACCAGAGTCCCCTGGTATTACCTTGGTTTGTTTCTAGTTTTCTAAATAATTCCAATATCAACATATTTTCTTGTCATCTGCTTCTGTCTCATGTACAGAACAGAAAGGGAAAAAAATGATATTCAAGCATTCTGATTGTCAGAATTTCAATTCAAGCATGAGTTCCATTAATTACTAACTGGTTACTAATTGTACTCACAGAATGGCATTTTTTTCTGATATAAATGCAAGAGAAGATATTGAAAATGTTAATCTGTGGGTCTGAGTATAATAAATTGGAGAGATCTTGCTATGGACCAAAGAGATTGCTGTATATAGGTTGCTAGGGCATGAGGGTTTCATAATAAAATTATTTCATTAAAACTTTTATTAAATAAAAATATCCAATGTCTTTTTATATCCCTGCTCCCTCCTGTATGATTGACATTGGGAACACTTTGTTAGGTTCTTACCTTGAAGAAGGTCATTGTTGATCCATCTCTGACTGCCCCATATTCTATCTTGGTTTGCTTTGCCAGATCATCTGCTGAGTCTATGGGGGATTCCATTCTCTCTACTGTTAAGAAGGCAGCCAGATTGGCAGTGTAGGATGAAATGATGATTAGGGTGAAAAACCACCAAATTCCTCCAACTATTCTGGTCGATAGAGCTTTGGGCATCAGCTCTGATCCTGCGATGGCATCATCAGAGTAAAGACATTAAATAGAGTTAGAGGAACACTGAAGACTTATAGTTCAATGTTATTCTAGAGAGATAGGCCCTTCAAAGATTTACTGTTTTGCATATTGGTAAAATAAATATGTTTTCTAGAAAATGGAACAAAATCAAATGGATCCTTTTAAAATAATTAATCATTACTGCTGTTTGAAATGTAGTTTATAGACAGTAGATGCCAATAAAATATTTTTAATCATCAAGCATTCTATGTTTAAGAGTTAGTTTCATTTCTTAGAATTGAAAAATCAACCCTAAGATTTTTGATCTTTTATTATTTTCTAAAATGCGTCTGATAGTGTGGAATAAAATGTTCTAGGTCTTTGTATAACTATGAAAAGCTTTAAAATGTTACCTTTTTTTAAGATTGAAGAACATGAGAAATTTTCAAAAGACTAACATACATGCTATTTATCACAGATACTTCAATAAAACATAGAATTTTACAAATAAAATGAAATAAGATACAGTTATACTTAATAGTTTTAGATGAATCTTTTCTATTTTTCTGTCTGTGTGCTACTTTTAAAGGCACAATTATGTTTTCTATTACAGATTCTTATTTTGCTAAAAAGAATATATTCCCTGAAAATCATTATTTTTTCCTTAGTTATTTTTAATTATACTTTAGAAAATGACTCCTTAATTGGAAAGAGGCCTTTTCTGGTATGATTACACATTTTAAATATCATTTAGATTACTGATGACTTTTTCAAAAAGTAACATAAAGGCACTTAATGTGCTTACCAAGAAAACCTGCTTCTCCAACTGAAAGGGCTCCTGAATTAAGTTGACTTACACACATCTTGAAAGTGATATAGCTCAATTTTGGTTAAACAGAGCTGTGGATCAAATAGAAATCCAGCAGCAGATTTGGAAGGCCCCAGCACTACGATTTGTGTTTGCTCCAATTATATTGATCCATGAATGGATTGTGGCTAGCCCATTTGTCTGAAATTCACCACTGGTTCTGTACTTAGCATTTCCTGCATGAACCAGGTGGCATGATAGAGTTTATGTCACAGGCTAAAAGTTGGAATAAAAATAACATCAACTTAAAATCTCAAAGAGTAAATATAACAGAGCAAATATCTGATTTAAAGGATCCTTTCAATATGCCATTGGGTATTTCAAAGTTTTGTAGGCAATGATGGTGTAAGATGGAAAGGAAAATCAGAGTTTACCAATCTACAAATAAATGAGTTTACACTCAGGTTTAATCTATACACAGATACACATATTACTCGTGAAATTAAAGCCAGCTCAAGGCTAATGATAAGCAAATCAAGGCTGGCAGAGTCTGAGCTTTGAATTAACAGATACATCCCCCTTGTGCTATGATGCATCTTTGGGCTTTATTCCCATTTAATGAGGTAAATGGTTTGACTGTGGTTTGTGTTTCCTTCTTTTGTTTGTTGATTTGGGTGTGTAATATTACACAGATTTATAATAGTTTCCATTAAATTGCCTCCAAGGATTTAGTGGAATAATTTGTTCTTGTTTTAATCTTGTAGTTTAATGGGATTTATATGCCTTTGGGTGTGTGTGTTTAATGCCCAGGGTTGTTTTATATCTTTCTACTTAATTGATCTAGCAGCCTTATGGCAATATGATATTATTTTTAGATCTTTAGTTAGTTATCATTAAAATACCATTTATTTCATAAAATAACCATGGGAAATAAACAACACAGTTAATAGATATAGTTTGCTTCGTTTATATATGCAGATTTTCTGCAGTAAATTTACTCTT